>NC_059430.1:3853224-3873224 GCF_021028975.2 Sphaerodactylus townsendi | reverse complement strand
CAGGGGCAGCAGCAGCTGCAGAGTCCTTGGGCAGAGAAGCAGATACGCGCCGAAGCGGAGGCTGCCGCACATACGCCGGTGCACCTCCTGCTAGGCTGCTTCAAGTTCTGCGCGCTACTGCTGAGAGGAGGGGCGTCACTAAGGCAAAAATCACGTGGCAAAATCACCAATTAGTAACCCCCTCTCGGCACACACAAATAATGAGTAACCTCCTCTCGGGAACCTGTGAGAACCTGCTGGATCCCACCTCTGATCAGGTCATAATAAAATTCATGTGATTTAGGGACAATGAGGAACAGATTGAGGATTAGGAAACAATTCGGAACAGATTTAGGAACAAAAAGCACATTTGACTTATCGAGATATGGATGCCCTGCCCGACCTAACTCAAAACCACACATTTGCACAGGGACTAACTTTTAAATATTGCCCAGTTGATCTGCGTGTCTCCAATTTCTGTAAAGGAGAAGGAGCAGTGCCGGGCTTCTCTCTCAAGCTGTTTTTTTTGCCAGTGGGTGGACACATGGAGTCCAAAAAAGGGTCACACAGTCTTCCCCTGGCCATCTCCACTGGCAAAAACAAAATGGAAGGGAAACCTGAAGTTCTCCTATCCCCCTTGCCTGAGAAGGTTAGCTCCAACATGAACGTGTGCCTGAAAGTCAGGTTGGGCACTAGAGGCATGTAAAGGCAAAAAGGGGTAAATTTGGCTTCAGGTCTAATGGATCTGAAAGTTTTCGGAACCCTAGATATTCCTGAACATTCATGACAGGAATATCCAGATTCCGAGGGGTGGGGTGGGGGGGGGGATTAGGTCTATCAGACCTGAATCTGAAAGTTACCAAATCTTTCTTTGCACACCCCTCGTGTCCAACCTGACTCTCTGTTGTACACTCATGCGGAAACTAACCTTTAAAAAGTAGCTGTGGTGGCTGCCTCAGAGACCCAAGTGGATCTCATAGGTGGCAGCAGCCAATGGCAAAGAGCGACATGCTAAGAACTATTTATTTTATGTATTTGTTCTTTACACTTATACCCCACCAAATCCCCCGCAGGACTCGGGGTGGCTCACAATAAAAGCATACAAAACAATCCATACAATAAATAAAAAAGATAGTATAAAAATAAACATTCAAAACATTATCAATAACATAGGCTTAAAAAGAGATTACAAAACAGATGGTGTAAAAAGAAAGCTAATCTGGGAGCATAAAAATGGATGCATGTGCTCAGTGGTGGGATCCAAAAATTTTCGTAACAGGTTCCCATGGTGGTGGGATTCAAACTGTGGCGTAGCCCAATGGGGCTGGAGCTGGAGCCTTGAAGAGTAAGGGTGGGGCAGGGCATTCAGAGTAGGGCATTCCTGGGGCGGGGGGGACTGCGGCAGGGGCGCATAGCCGCTGCGCATGGAGGCATCCTTGAAGTGACACGAATGCTGCGCAAGGCGCCGGAGGCTGCCACGCACACCGGTGCACCTCCTGCGAGACTGCTTCCAGTTCTGCACGCTACTGCTGAGAGGAGGGGCGTAACTAAGGCAAAAATCCCGTGGCAAAATCACCCATTAGTAATCCCCTCTCGGCACACACAAATAATTAGTAACCTACTCTCGGGAACCTGTGAGAACCTGCTGGATCCCACCTCTGCATGTGCTGTATCTAGACGAGGACCAGAAGTGATCTTTTAAAGAAAGGGATGCCCGGTTGGTCCGGCAGAAAAGGTCCGGTGAAGCAACTCCATTTTACAGGCCTTGTGGAATTGAAACAGGTTCTGCAGGGCCAGGATGTCAACAGGGAGAGCGTTCCACCAGGCCGGGCCCAGGGCCATGAAAACCGTGGCCCATGTTGTAGCCAGCCAAACGTTCCTGGGGCCTGGGACCACCAACTAGTTCCCCTCCTCGGACCAGATGTAGGGGTGTGTTAGCGAACCCAGTAGAGATTCAGAAAGTGCACAGGAATGCCTGCGCCATCTGTCCCCTCCTGGGCTCACACGTACGCACATCACGAGATCCCCCAGAAACCCAGGTCACAAGATACCTGAATGTGGATTCGACCCAGACAGGAACGTTTCTCCCCACCTGCACGTAAGCAACCCTCAGCTGAGTCATGGTGCGCAACTTTCTCCCGGCTCTCCCGCCTTCCCCAGGCCAGCAATAAAGGTTACCGGGACTTCAACTTAGCAGACTAGCTAGCTCAGCTGGACAAGCCGCTGGTTTCTCTCCACCGGTTTCCTGATATCGCTTCGTCCTAGATCTCTTCCATTTAAATGCATTAGCGACTTCAACCAAGAATTGTCTTCGAGGGGGCAATATGGGAAAGAGGAAGTTTGTAGATTATCAAAGGCAGAGGTGATGGGAGCAGAGTTATGTGCCACTGATAGGCCCAGGGCAAAGGCCCTGTCCACAGAACAAAAGCTCTGACTGGTGACAAAAACAACCATCCAAAAGCTTCTTCAGCGTTCAGAGATTTATTGTTTTCTTTCAATTCTGCGCAGAAGAGGGAACTCTCCTCTGTTAGCAGCAGGGAGGAGGTTCAAGGGGCTGTTGCTTGCGGAACATAATTTATACCCTCTTACAAACATCCCTCCTTGTCTTCTGACCATTGGTTTGAGTCAAGAAGACTTACAGACCTGGGCATCTCATCCCACCTTTTACCACACCTTGCCCATTCCCATATTTGGCGAAACTGAAGTCAAAAACACCTGGCGTAAAAGGTTCCTATGTAACTACTGGTTTCTATTTTACCTTTATCTGTATTTGTGAGCTTCTGCCCCAATTCACTTATCTCCTGGGTGGGGCCCTGTTTTCCCAAACCACCTGAAAAACTCAGTGTGGGGCTGCCCCGTGAGCTTCGTTTCTTCCAACTGAAGTAAGCTTCTGAAGTGCTTGGTGCCCAGTGAATTCCTCTCATATAACTTGTATGATTAAATGCAATGGCTTAAAACATAAGGGCAACGAGGATGATTGAGGGATTGGAGCACCTTCCTTATGAGGAGAGGCTGCAGCGTTTGGGACTCTTTAGTTTGGAGAGGAGACATCTGAGGGGGGATATGATTGAAGTCTATAAAATTATGCATGCGATAGAAAATGTTGACAGAGAGACATTTTTCTCTCTTTCTCACAATACTAGAACCAGGGGGCATTCATTGAAAATGCTGGGGGGAAGAATTAGGACTAATAAAAGGAAACACTTCTTCACGCAACGTGTGATGAGTGTTTGGAATATGCTGCCACCGGAGGTGGTGATGGCCACTAACCTGGATAGCTTTAAATGGGGCTTGGACAGATTTATGGAGGAGAAGTCAATTTATGGCTACCAATCTTGATCCTCTTTGATCTGAGATTGCAAATGCCTAACAGTCCAGGTACTCAGGAGCAACAGCCGCAGAAGGCCATTGCTTTCACCTCCTGCCTGTGAGCTCCCAAAGGCACCTGGTGGGTCACTGCGAGTAGCAGAGAGCTGGACTAGATGGACTCTGGTCTGATCCAGCTGGCTTGTTCTTATGTTCTTATGTTCTTAACATTATAAACTATATGTCCATATCACCACCTGCCCAGCCAGCAGGGGAAGAGTGACGGAATGAGATGGGTGAGGGATGAGATGGGATTTCCCCCCAGTCTTTGAAAAAAATTAACTGGCAGTAAGGCGCGAGTGCCCCGGAATTTTTTTTTAATCTGTATTATTTGGGATTTGCTTTTCAGTTGCCTTTGAATCGCCACCATTATTTTGGGGGAGAAACCGCCCCCGCCCCAAATGAGCAAACATATTTTTCCAGGGGATTAATTTTGGCAATTGTGCACCCTTATTTGGAACCTGTTCCACGACTTGTGTCATACATCGTGTATTTTGGCCCTGAGAAACTGCAAGTTCGGGGGAAGGGAAAAGTTTCCTGCTTTCTTCTCAAAGCTGCGCCAAGAACTTCCTTGAAAGGTGAGGAATGTCGAGAAACCGAAGCAATTTCTGCTCGGTCATTAACAGATAAGGGAGGGGGCACACGGGGTGGAGATAAAAGGGGTTCAAAGGACACTGCCTCCCATTTGAGCCCCTTTGCAAGAGGCAATAGATTAATTAAGGCCCAATTACACCGTAAAGAACTCACACCCCTTGCAGCAAAGCAGTGAAATGAAATGCCGGTTGGAACGGCACCAAGTAGAACAAGCGGGTTGCTGAAAGACTATCTAGGAACTCCTGGAAAACGACCTATCCAGGAACTCCTGGAAACCGTCTGGCAGGTACAGAAAGCAAACATGAGATGACATCAGCGCACCTGCTGATCGGGTCCAAATGCAAATACTGTCACACCCTCGTGACCCAGCCCATAAACCCATAAATCCAATCAATGACAGATGTGTTTACAATGAGAGAACGCTTGAGCTGCGCAATGTGTAATCAGTGTCTGAGTCGCCCTGAAGTTCAGTAGCAACTCAGAAACCACTAAGACCTCCAATGTATAAGCATCCCAGACTCCCTTTATCAGATGCCTCGATCCTTGAAAGCTTATACCCTGGGAATCTTCTTTGTCTTTCAGGTGTTACTGGATTCGAACTTTGCTCTTCTCCTGCAGACTAACATGTGCCTACCTGAGGTGTCTACCTTCAAAGGCATCTCCGTGTAAAACCCTTATAATAAGTTGAACTTTGTAATTACTGTAGCATAGATCAATCTAGTCAGATTGGCTGAGTCCGGAAAAGGATTCATAAGCTAAATGCATGTGGGAAGGGATGCTTTTAGCCACTACAGTGGCTAAAAACAGAGCAGCAGTGGCGTAGGAGGTTAAGAGCTCGTTTATCTAATCTGGAGGAACCGGGTTTGATTCCCAGCTCTGCTGCCTGAGCTGTGGAGGCTTCTCTGGGGAATTCAGATTAGCCTGGGCACTCCCACACACGCTGGCTGGGTGACCTTGGGCTAGTCACAGCTTCTCGGAGCTCCCTCAGCCCCACCCACCTCACAGGGTGTTTGTTGTGAGGGGGGAAGGGCAAGGAGATTGTCAGCCCCTTTGAGTCTCCTGCAGGAGAGAAAGGGGGGATATAAATCCAAACTCTTCCTACTCTTCTTCTACATGAATCTAGATCTTACATGGTCTACCAAATTAATGCTGGACCAAATATAACAATTCCCCTTCCAAAAAGGTGGCATTGCATGGATAGAACAACAACGAGAAGAATTTGGATTTATATCCCCGCTTTCTCTCTTATAAGGAGACTCAAGGAGGCTTAGAAACTCCTTTCCCTTCCTCTCCGCACACCTTGTGAGGTAGGTAGGGCCAAGCGAGTTCAGAGAGAACTGAGACCTGCCCAAGGTCAGCCAGCAGGAATGTAGGAGCAAGAAAATAAATCCAGTTCCCCAGATATAAGAACATAAGAACTAGCCTGCAGGATCAGACCGGAGTCCATCTAGTCCAGCTCTCTGCTACTCGCAGTGGCCCACCAGGTGCCTTTGGGAGCTCACGTGCAGGAGGTGAAAGCAATGGCCTTCTGCTGTCCAAGCCCCTTTTAAAGCTATCCAGGTGAGTGGCCATCACCACCTCCGGTGGCAGCATATTCCAAACACCAATCACACGTTGCGTGAAGAAGTGTTTCCTTTTATTAGTCCTAATTCTTCCCCCCAGCATTTTCAATGGATGCCCCCTGGTTCTAGTATTGTGAGAAAGAGAGAGAAATTTCTCTCTGTCCACATTTTCTACCAATGCATAATTTTATAGAATGTCAATCATTATCCCCCCCTCAGGCGTCTCCTCTCCAAACTAAAGGAGTGCCTTAAAGCGCTGCAGCCTCTCCTCATGAGGAAGGTGCTCCAATCCTTCAATCATCCCTCGTTGCCCTTCTCTGCACTTTCTATCTCTTGATATCCTTTTTTTGAGATTAGTGGCCGGCCAGAACTGAACACAGTTACTCCCAAGTCTTGCTTGGTCGCACCACGGCTTTATATAAGGGCATGACAATCCTTGCAGTTTTATTCTCAATTCCTTTCCTGAGAGAGGGAATGAATGCTTCTTGCAGGTGGTTGTCCCTTTGCACAGATTGCTGAACATGGATTGGTTCAGGAGGAGAAGGAGAAGTCACAGGGCACTCTTAGGTTGCAGGCCTACCACTTAGGTCAAAGTCCTACCACTGGGGTAGCCAGTGGGAAAAGAGTCCTCAGTGGACCACCTACCCCATTGGTGGGTGTCCCCTGCAGACCAATCCAGACGTCGGTAGCGCCCTTTCTGCTCAGGTAGGCGCTCACTATTCTGCCCTCGCTTGCAGAGAGGAGGGAAGCCAGGTGAGTTTCGGGCCCATTCTGTCCCTGACACGTGACCTGCAAGGAGAAGAAAGAAGCCGTCAGAGGAGCTCAAAGCTCTCGGCTGTCTGACCTGTATTTCTGGCAGCCGGGGTGCCCGGCGGAGGCCACAACTTTGAGTCTGCCGTTGAGCGGAGTGAAAAGAGTCAGCCCCGACACGGCAAAGAGTCTCCTGCTTGTCGAATCCTTTTTTGACGCTGTGGGGCAGCCCCCCCCATTTCGCTGCAATCACGAGACATCTGTGTGTCTTTTGACAGCACTTACAGCAACTGCAAAAATGGGTTTCATCCAGTGGTGGGATTCAGTCGGCTCGCACCACTTTGGCAGAACCGGTTGTTAAAATGGTGCTTGTAATATTACCAAAGTATATAATTCCTTTTCCTTTGACTTTTTCATTCTGCACTACCCTACCTTTGTTGAAGATTTTATATACTTGATGAAAAAAGAAAGAGACTGTGTCCCTTTAATAAAGGTTTTATTATTCATTCATTTGTTTATGTACTCATCTATTTATTATTAGATTTCTAAACCCCTTTCCCTGTTGCAATAGGCTCAGATCAATTTACAACGTTATCTGGGCAAATTAGTCTTTGAAGCTTTTGTGAACATGTTAAGTAAAATCCTATTAAGCCTCTAGTTTTATTAACGACATTTTTCTTCAGGATATGGCAACTCTAGCCATGAGCTACCCCGTACTAGTCTAGGAGCAGCAGTGGTGTAGGAGGTTAAGAGCTCGTGTATCTAATCTGGAGGAACCGGGTTTGATTCCCAGCTCTGCTGCCTGAGCTGTGGGGGCTTATCTGGGGGATTCAGATTAGCCTGGGCACTCCCACACACACGCCAGCTGGGTGACCTTGGGCTAGTCACAGCTTTTCGGAGCTCTCTCAGCCCCACCTACCTCACAGGGTGTTTGTTGTGAGGGGGGAAGGGCAAGGAGATTGTAAGCCCCTTTGAGTCTCCCGCAGGAGAGAAAGGGGGGATATAAATCCAAATTCTTCTTCTTCTAGTCTGACAAACTAAGCACTGCTACTGGATTAGATTTATTTTATTTTATTCAATTTATACCCTTCCCTTCCCAAACGCAAGTTGGGCTCAGAGCGGCTATATGGTCCTTTCCAACTCTACCATTCTATGATTCTAACTCCTGTGTGGGCAGAATTCCAGGATCTGACTATCCTGCTTGATTCTGTTCCAGCTTGCACTTCATTTCATTCTTTTTGTTCTGGAGTTCAAGGTGTAATGAGGCCCTGACTGATTTATTACCCCCTGAGTAATATAATAAGGCAGGAAAAACCATTTGAAGCCTTTTCACCTTTGCCCTCTCTATCTGTTCATGGCAGAGCAGAGGTCGTTCCTGCGTCTTTACGTTTCTAGGTTTGCCCAGGAGTTCCTGGTATAGTTTTGGGAAGGAAGCAGGAAACTTCACGTTGATTTCCCCTGCTCTTGCAATGGCTAAGAGTCAAAATACACACTACCCACAACGCAAATCGTGACGTGGTTGCCCAGCCTGGCTCTCAATCACCCTGGCTCTCAATCAACCTTTAAAAACCTCTCAGGCACTGTGAGGGGGATGGGGACATGGGCGTATGGGGGGGGGGCTCACGACCCAAGCACCACTTGCCTTGGTCACACGGGGGCAAAATTCAGCCATGCCTTATCCTCCTGCACACCCACACTGCCTCACACATGGTCCCACTTCACATAGTTCACAACCTCACTGTTTTGCCTGGCCAGCTATCTCAACCAGCGGGCTGGTTCACATGGCTTTCACAGCCGGATTCACCTGGTTGTAGTGGATTTTTCCGGGCTGTGTGGCCGTGGTGTGGTGGATCTTGCTCCTAACGTTTCGCCTGCATCTGTGATCGGCATCTTCAGAGGTGTATCACAGAGGGAAGTCTGTTACACACTGTGTCTAGTGAGAAGGGTTCCCAGTGTGTATCAGACTTCCCTCTGTGATACACCTCTGAAGATGCCAGGCACAGATGCAGGCGAAACGTTAGGAACAAGATCCACCACACCACGGCTACGCAGCCCAGAAAACCCACCGCAACCAAATATCACCTCGTTTAAAATGCAACAGCCCACTTGTTGTTTAAAAAACAAACAAAAAACACAGCCCACTTGCAATTGGTGATTACAGGAATGACCCCAGAACTTCCTGACAACTCTGCATATTGATATTTTTCCTTCTGAATTATTTTTTATTTGTACTTCGAAATCTTTCCAACATGAAAAACACCTGCAAAGATAAACATTCAGCAATATACAATGTACTTATTTTATAAGGACTCAAGTTTCTTCTGCTCCAAATGTCAACCCTAAAAACAATTTTTAAGCACTTGGTCATTAAGCCCCTAGAAAAAAATTAAATCTTTAGGATCATTAATGAAAAAAAATTCTCATTTTTATCTATTGATTCATTTTGGCAGTCCTCAAACTTTAAAACTACTGATCATCAATTTTTTCCCTGTTTTGTTTGAATACTTAGAACATAAGAACATAAGAACAAGCCCGCTGGATCAGACCAGAGTCCATCTAGTCCAGCTCTCTGCTACTCGCAGTGGCCCACCAGGTGCCTTTGGGAGCTTACAGGCAGGATGTGAAAGCAATGGCGTTCTGCGGCTGTTGCTCCCGAGCACCTGGACTGTTAAGGCATTTGCAATCTCAGATCAAAGAGGATCAAGATTGGTAGCCATAAACCGACTTCTCCTCCATAAATCTGTCCAAGCCCCTTTTAAAGCTATCCAGGTTAGTGGCCATCACCACCTCCTGTGGCAGCATATTCCAAACACCAATCACATGTTGCGTGAAGAAGTGATTCCTTTGATTAGTCCTAATTCTTCCCCCCAGCATTTTCAATGGATGCCCCCTGGTTCTAGTATTGTGAGAAAGAGAGAAAAATTTCTCTCTGTCCACATTTTCTACCCCATGCATAATTTTATAGACTTCAATCATATCCCCCCTCAGACGTCTCCTCTCCAAACTAAAGAGTCCCAAACGCTGCAGCCTCTCCTCATAAGGAAGGTGCTCCAGTCCCTCAATCATCCTCGTTGCCCTTCTCTGCACTTTTTCTATCTCTTCGATATCCTTTTTGAGATGTGGCGACCAGAACTGAACACAGTACTCCAAGTGTGGTCACACCACGGCTTTATATAAAGGCATGACAATCTTTGCAGTTTTATTCTCAATTCCTTTTCTAATGATCCCCAGCATAGAGTTTACTTGATCAAGGGTTTTCAATTGTCCATATTAAGTTCTTTTCTTTGAGTAGCTAAGCTAATTTGGTCATCTCTGCCAGCTGTAATATCTTCACCCACCATTCTTTAATTGTAGATATAGCTCGATGGTTCAACTTCTGCACATATAATAATCTTCCTGCTGATGTCATGTATAAAAACAAAGTCCCATTTTTTTCCCCTTTCCAGATAATGTGTCCGTAAGTCCCAACAGATAAGTACCGGGTTTGGATATTAATATTTTTCCTGACCTTGGAGACCATTCCTCTACACAGGTAATATTTTACACTCCAGTTTTCCTGGATGGCTGCCAAATAGATAGGACACGTTTTAGACTACCCTCTCCCTTTCTATAAATATCCCAAGGAATCAGGGATATCCTGCACAGGTGATTTTGAGCTCCACCGGGCATCCACTCTAGATCAGCCATCCAGGAAAGAGATCAGCAAACAGGTGAGTTCTTGGATCTCCACACCTTTCTGGGTCATGTTTCTGTATTGGTGCTGCTGTGATCAGTGGTGGGATCCAAAAATTTTAGTAACAGGTTCCCATGGTGGTGGGATTCAAACAGTGGCGTAGCGCCAATGGGGCTGGGCGGGGCATGACGGGGGCGTGGTCGGGCATTCCGGGGGCGGGGTGTTAATAATTTCTCTGTTACTGTAAAAAACTCTTACTGTAAAAAAAGTTCCTAATTTCCAGCTGGTATCTTTCTGTCCATAATTTAAACTCATTATAGCAAGTCCTATCGTCTACTGCCAACAGAAACAACTACTTCTCCTCTAATTGACTGCCTGTCCAATACTTAATACTTTCAAATACTTAATTTAGTTTCTAGAAATCAAAAGAAGAATACTTTCCTTAAACCATATTTCTAAAACATGTTTTTAAAACAGCCCAACGGGGAGAATTATCCCGTTTTCTACCTTTGCTAACCAGCCACATAGGAAGCAACAGGACTTTATGATTTTTGGACCTAATGGAATTTCTAACGGAAAAGCAGACCCCATTAGTAACCCCCTCTCGGCACACACAAATAATTAGTAACCCACTCTCGGGAACTGGTGAGAACCTGCTGGATCCCACCTCTGGGTGTGATCCTGTCAATGAGGGGAAGGACGTTTGGCCAGATATAAGCTGCCCAACGCGTCCATTCCATTTGTTGATGCTCTCCTTTTGGAGCTAGTCTTGTAGGGTCACAAAATCATAGAGAGGTAGAACTGGACAAGACCAACCCCTGCTCAGTGCAGGAACATGTAGTCTCCGCGTCCTCGGCAGAGAGGCCCGTTTTCTTGTCGTGATCATAACCCAAAATGCTGGGATTTGCAGCTCTGAAGTAGAGAAAGACGCAGGTCATGTGGAAGGCTCACCTGTACGGTGGGTGAAGCTCAAGCTAAGCATCGCTAACACTTCTGTGCGACATACCCGTTAGCTTGGAGGCAAGTCCTTCCTGTTGTGCAGCGGACTGTCTTCCAGTTGGCCTTTAGCTTTAATATTTTGGGCATCCATTTATTTATTATTTATTTATTTATTATATTTGTATACCGCCCTCCCCGAAGGCTCAGGGCGGTTTCCAACAACATAAAATTTAAAACATCATAAATATAAGTTAATTAAAATACATAAAATATTAAACTAGAGATGGCTTCAACTATTCTATTCTATTCCCCCTTTTATGAACCCGATTCAGCCCTCCCGAGAGCTCAGGAAGTTTCCAACAACATAAAATTTAAAACATCATAAATATAAGTTAATTAAAATACATAAAATATTAAACTAGAGATGGCTTCAACTATTCTATTCTATTCCCCCTTTTATGAACCCATTCCCAGCAGACCAGAAGAAGTTGCTATCCTGCTTTGAAGAGAAGGTCCATGAAAATGTTCATAACACACGCAGCAGTGGCGTAGGAGGTTAAGAGCTCGTGTATCTAATCTGGAGGAACCGAGTTTGATTCCCAGCTCTGCCGCCTGAGCTGTGGAGGCTTATCTGGGGAATTCAGATCAGCCTGTACACTCCCACACACGCCAGCTGGGTGACCTTGGGCTAGTCACAGCTTCTCGGAGCTCTCTCAGCCCCACCCACCTCACAGGGTGCTTGTTGTGAGGGGGGAAGGGCAAGGAGATTGTCAGCCCCTTTGAGTCTCCTGCAGGAGAGAAAGGGGGGATATAAATCCAAACTCCTCCTCCTCCTCCTCCTCCTCCTCCTCCTCTTCTTCTTCTTCGTTTTTGGTGGCTCCTTCAGCACAGAAGTGGTGGCTCCTTCAGCACAGAAGTGGTGGCTCCTTCAGCACAAAGATCACCACTATGGAAGCCATACCCAGGGGATGAGTGGCTCTTGGCTACTGGCCAGGGAAATAACCTGGAGTGATGTTGCTTTTTCCTTGTTGCTTCAGGAGAACAAGAAGATGGGACTGGTTGTCTACCTTGGCCTCTGCCTCCTGGCCTGCCTGCTCTTGAACCCCTCAGTGGAAGGTGAGTGTTAGGTAAGGTGACCAGATGGTCACCTTCGCGAACCGGGACAGGCGGGTGGGCGGCAGCCGCAGGAGCACACTGCCTTCTGAGGCGCTCCTGTTTCCTTCCCTGTCACAGGGCGGGAAACAGCAGTGCCCCAGAAGGCTGTGCGCTCCTGCGGCCGCACGGGAGGCTGCCGCACTGCCTTGCGCCCCAGAAGGCAGTGCGGCAGCCTTCCAAAACCCGGGACATTTGAAAAAACCCGTGGGACGCGGGACAAGTTGTTTCAAGGTGGTACTGTCCCGCCAAAAGTGGGATGTCTGGTCAGCCTAGTGTTAGGAGAGATAGCTTAGCAGAGCAAGAATTTTACATTTCATCATTTGACTCTACTAATTTAACCTATCAATCATCCACACTGTAATCAGCAGTGATTTGTTAGGGCCACCACAGCCTTTGTCTCGCTTGTCCCCTTTCCTCAGCCCAGTTCCTGCATCTACAGGAGCTGCCCAACTTTGGGCTGGGAAATTCCTGGAGATTTATGGGTGGATTTGTAGAAGACTGGATTTTGTGGATGGGAGGAATCTGTCCTCCAAAGCAGCCATTTTTCTCCAGGGGGGACAGATCTCTGTATTTCGGAGATCAGTTGTAGTTTGGAGATCCAGGAAAATGGATCTCTGTAGTTTGGAGATCGGCTGTAATTCCAGGAGATCTCCAGGCCCCACCTGGAGGCTGGCAACCCTAAAGCAGGGCCTGCAGAAAAAATATATCCCGCAGAACTGTTTTTTGGCACCAGCAAGAAATTTTAAGGATAACTCCCACAAAAAAACAGAGCTCACATTTTTTCCCCTCACTGTCTTTTCCCCTGATCTCAGGCTCATTCCGCACATGCAGAATAATACACTTTCAAACTGTTTTCAGTGCTCTTTGAAGCTGTGCGGAACGGCAAAATCCACTTGCAAACAGTTGTGAAAGAGGTTTGAAAACGCAATATTTTGCGTGTGCGGAAGGGGCCTCAGAGAGTACAGTCTGTGCTGCTGCTCCTGAGCACGTCAAGGAGCGAGTTTTTTTAAAAATAAAACCCTTGCTGTCTGTCCTGGAGGAAAATCCCCCTCTAGGAATAACTTTAAAAGGCAGAAGTAGTTGTGTGTACAAGCGCCGGGTCATTAATGACCCAGGGGGTGATGTCATATCACAGTATGTATTATTCTGCACAGGCGGAATAATGCAATTGTTTGCAAGTGGATTTTGCTGTTCCACACAGTAAAATCCAACTGCAAAGTGCATTGAAAGTGGATTGAAGGTGCACAGGCCTAGTGGTGGGATTCAGCCGGTTCGCACCACTTCAGCAGAACCGGTTGCGAAAATGGTGCTTGTAAACAACCAGTTAAATTATTTGAATCCCACCACCGGAACCGGTTCTTAAATTATTTGAACCCCACCACATAAGAACATAAGAACATAAGAACAAGCCAGCTGGATCAGACCAGAGTCCATCTAGTCCAGCTCTCTGCTACTCGCAGTGGCCCACCAGGTGCCTTTGGGAGCTCGCGTGCAGGATGGGAAAGCAATGGCCTTCTGTGGCTGTTGCTCCCGATCACCTGGACTGTTGAGGCATTTGCAATCTCAGATCAAGGAGGATCAAGATTGGTAGCCATAGATCGACTTCTCCTCCATAAATCTGTCCAAACCCCTTTCAAAGCTATCCAGGTTAGTGGCCATCACCACCTCCTGTGGCAACATATTCCAAACACTGAATATGCCCCTTCCCCATGTATGGAAGGGGCCTATGTTAACAGGGTCATTTGCAACTGCCTCCCCCTATCCGCTACACTCAAGGCTTATATCCCATTTCAACGTGTTCCACATCCAGCAAGGCGTGACCTATGCAGGCTTTCTGCAGTCATTATTCTGCACAGCAAACAGGAGAAAGCCCTGAGGAAAAGGAACAGAACAGAGGGGATTTCTGGGTTGTGCTCTGGCACCCCCTCGGTGCATAAGCAATGCTTCGGAGTGAGGTGGACCGATTGCTCTCATGGTGCAGGGAAAATAACCTGGTTCTTAATATCAACAAGACAAAGGAGCTTATAGTGGACTATAGAAGGAATAGCTCAGAAATTCAGCCCTTGACTATAAATGGAGATCAAGTAGAGCGGGTGGCTAGTTTTAAATTTCTGGGCGTTATGATTAAAGAGGTCTTGACCTGGGGCGTACAGACTGCCGCGGTGGTTAAGAAGGCCCAGCAAAGACAGTACTATCTTTGACTGTTAAGGAAACAACAACTGGATGGAAAACTCCTGGTGTCCTTTTACCGCTGTGCTATAGAGAGTGTCTTCACCTCCTGCATCTGTGTATGGTTCTCCAGTTGCACAGTGGCGGATAGGAAGGCGCTCCAAAGGGTGATCACTCCTGCACAGAGGATTATCGGCTGCCCTCTCCCCTCCTTGGAAGAACTCTATAATTCCCGAAGCCTAAAGAAAGCTCAAAATATTCGGAGAGACCCGTCTCATCCAGCACACTCTCTTTTTGAACTGTGACCATCCGGCAGACGATGCACGTCTATCAAAACTAGGACAAAGAGGCTGAGAGACAGCTTCTCCTCTAGAGCTGTGGCGATGCTGAACTCCGCGGCTTCGTGTTGATGTGTTTGGGGCTGTGTAGGGATGGGTGGAGGAAGGGGAAAGGGAGGATGGGGCATGAGTCTGGAATTGTGTGCATCGAGGAATGCTGCTGTAAATTTTCATTGTGCGTGCACAATGACAATAAAATGCTGATGCTTATGCTTCCTGGTGGGGCTCCCTTGAGCTTGGATCCTTCTGCAGTTGTGGTTGTCTGGGGTTCCTGCATCCTTTTCAAACAGTCCTCTGTCTCTCGCAGGTGCTCAGAATGGCACCAAGCCTGAGGCCCGTGCTCGATGCGCTCCTGGCGATCTCTACTACAAACGATATTGCTATCAATTTTTTAATACCTACGTCTCCTGGGAACTTGCAGAGGTTAGTGCCACTGAGGAAAGGGATGGAATTACTGCTATCCTATGATGAACAGAGACTTGGGGGGAGTTTTGTGGAAGGAGCGGGGACTGTGACCCCACAAGGGGCATCCCATAACCTCTGAGAATCAGACTTCATGAGAAGATGGAATTATTATGGGGAAGGAAAAAACTGGAAAAGCCATTTATCTTTTGTTTGCTTGCTTGTTCGTGTCTACCTGCCTTTTTGTATACCTTGCTAAACTCAACGTCACTTACAATATGAATAAAGATACCTATTTTTTTTTAAGACCCACATGAAAGACCACAATGTAAGGATTCCAATTAGCCCAAAGGTAGCCCAGAGATTCTCTCTCCTTCTCCGCCGAAGGAACCGGGTGCTCTCTCTGTGTCCTTATCAGGCCGCCTTTTAAAAATGAAACAAATAGAGGCAGAGACTTCAATAACGAACGAAACCAGAGCAAATGGAAAGAAACGTGTGTGTGCGTGTGTGGGAGGGGTGTATTCCTCTGTTGTAGCCTGTTTTAGATGAATACTTTGTTCTGGTTTCCCCTCGATTAGGATAAGGTTGAAACCAGTAGTGGGATTCAATTAATTTAACAATTGGTGGTTTACAAGCACCATTTTAACAACCGGTTCTGCCAAAGTGGTGCGAACCGGCTGAATCCCACCACTGCCTGGAACCCATTTTTGCAGTTATTGTAAGTGCTGTCAAAAGACACGCAGATGTCTCGTGATTGCAGCGAAATGGGGGGGGGGGCTGCCCCACAGCGTCAAAAAAGGATTCGACAAGCAGGAGACTCGTCGCCATGTCGGGGCTGACTCTTTTCACCCCGCTCAACGGCAGACTCAAAGTTGTGGCCTCCGCTGGGCACCCCGGCTGCCAGAAATACAGGCCAGACAGCCGAGAGCGTTGAGCTCCTCTGACGGCTTCTTTCTTCTCCTCGCAGGTCACGTGTCAGGGACAGAATGGGCCCGAAACTCACCTGGCTTCCCTCCTCTCTGCAAGCGAGGGCAGAATAGTGAGCGCCTACCTGAGCAGAAAGGGCGCTACCGATGTCTGGATTGGTCTGCAGGGGACACCCGCCAATGGGGTAGGTGGTCCATGGAGGACTCTTTTCCCGCTGGCTACCCCAGTGGTAGGACTTTGACCTAAGTGGTAGGCCTGCAACCTAAGAGTACCCTGTGACTTCTCCTTCTCCTCCTGAACCAATCCATGTTCAGCAACCTGTGCAAAGGGACAACCACTTGCAGGAAGCATCCATTCCCTCTCTCAGTCCTGAACGTCCAGTGGTGGGATCCAAAAATGTTAGTAACAGGTTCCCATGGTGGTGGGATTCAAACTGTGGCGTAGCGCCAATGGGGCTGGGCGGGGCACGATGGGGGCGTGGCCGGGCATTCCGGGGGCGGGGCATTCCTGGGCAGGGCTGTGGCAAGGACGCAGCCATTGCGCTGGTCCTTGGGTGGGAAACGAATGCACGCAGGCGCAGGCTACCACGCACGCCAGTGCACCTCCTGCTAAACTGCTTCAAGTACTGCGCGCTACTGCTGAGAGGAGGGGCGTAACTGAGGCAAAGATCACGCGGCAAAATCACCCATTAGTAACCCCCTCTCGGCACACACAAATAATTAGTAACCTACTCTTGGGAACCTGTGAGAACCTGCTGGATCCCACCTCTGTGAGCATCTATGACCTTTGTTGAATGGCCCACCTCCCCTTCCCCCAGAGACGAGAAGAAGGAGAGTTTGGATTTACACCAGAAACCCCCCAAAGCTTGAGACTTTTTTCCACAGAGGAGGGGCTCTGACCCCTCCTTCTTTGTCCATCTCTGCTCGCCTGCCTTCTCCTCCCCTTGCCTTTTCTCACGAGGTGATTCTTTTTTGACCTCCTCAGTACATGGTCTGGGAATGGAGCGATGCAACCCCCATGAGCTTGCCTCTCTGGGACGGCCGCCACCTCAGTACTGGCATTTCCTCCAACGACTGTGTCTCCATGATCCGAAACACAAGTATGTAAAAACGGTCTGGGCAAAGGAATGGAGGGGTGGGAGAGTGAGAAAAAAAGTCTGTCAGGGATTAATCCTACACCATTGGCTGCCTCTGTGTCCGAATTGGCGCCTATGTCCCTGTGCCCGTTCACCCCCCCACCCACAAGGTATGGAGTGGGGGGGGGTGAATCCTGAGAGCTCCGTGCCTCTGGTGTTTTCTCAGGCAGAGCCTGGGAACTTTTTACATTCCTCATTGCACCAGACAAATGTTGAGGATGACTGTTGTTGAATTCTGGGGTCTCCGGCCCGATGAGCTGAGAGCAAAATGTAATTCTAAGCATGTGGGCAATGCCCAGACAAATCCTCCAGGGGAGTTGAGGGCCTCTTCAAATAGTCTGTGGTCAGATATGGGGTTCTGGATTTTCTGGCTGGCAGAAGTGGAATATATTATACAGGAAGGTATCCTCACTTCCTTCCTCCCTCCCTCCGTCTTTCCCTCCCTCCCTCCCTCCCTCCCTCCCTCCCTCCATCTTTCCCTCCCTCCCTCCCTCCATCTTTCCCTCCCTCCCTCCCTCCCTCCCTCCGTCTTTCCCTCCCTCCCTCCCTCCCTCCCTCCCTCCCTCCCTCCCTCCATCTTTCCCTCCCTCCCTCCATCTTTCCCTCCCTCCCTCCCTCCGTCTTTCCCTCCCTCCCTCCCTCCCTCCCTCCCTCCCTCCCTCCCTCCCTCCCTCCCTCCGTCTTTCCCTCCCTCCCTCCCTCCCTCCCTCTTTCCCTCCCTCCCTCCCTCCATCTTTCCCTCCCTCCCTCCCTCCGTCTTTCCCTCCCTCCCTCCCTCCGTCTTTCCCTCCCTCCCTCCCTCCCTCCCTCCCTCCCTCCCTCCATCTTTCCCTCCCTCCCTCTTCCCTTCAGTCTTCATCACATCACCTAAGTGTACCCTGAGGTGACATGCATGTGTCGAATCAAAGGGTCATAGAGTTGGAAGGGGTCACGGAAGCCATCTAGTCCAACCCCCTGCTCTACAGAATCAGCCTAGAGCGTCCATTCTCCCATCTGTCCATATCCTTTTTGAAGTGAGGCCTCCAGAACTGTACACGAGACTCCAGGTGCAGCCTAACCAATGCAGTGTAGTGTGGGACTGTAACGTCTTGGGATCTGGACGCTATGCCTCTGCTGATACACCCCAAGATCACATTAGCCCCTCTTTTTTTGCCACTGCATCACACTGGCTGCTCATGTTTAACTTACGGTCCACCTGTACCCCAAGATCTTGTACACCCCACCACTACCTAGAAGTGATGCACCACACCCCAGCCACGCTTCCTGTCTTTTCCACAGGCTTTTAAGAGGATCCTCTTTCTCTTCCACCTTGCAGATTCCCAGAAATCGCTGCAGCGTGGTTGTAACAATACTCTGCCGTTCCTGTGCAAATACCAAGCTGGCTATTAGACCTTTGGTTCCCGTCCAGCCCCCAGGATGAAACTGTCAGATGTCCCTTCAATGAACAATGACGATTCACCACTTGGGATGATGTCTCCAGTCCTCAGATGGTCAAATCCCCACTTGAAATTTGCACGCAGATCCAAACCTGTTCGTGGTGAAACGGTGTCCTCTTCATCGGAGTTTCTCCCTCCCCACCGCAGCGAGCACACAGCAGACACACCCGGTTGCAGAACTCTTAGCAATCCCCACTACCAGGCTAGCTCGCTTCGCCAGTCTCCCCTGATTGGCTGGCGTGCCTTGATGGGGCGGGACGGCACTGCTTTCAGGCATTACATTTGTAGAGGTGGCTGATAAAAAAAAACCAAGCGTGTAGGTTTAACGTCTGCTGTTTAACTGTGCAAACAGTTAATCGTTACATGTGTAAACCATGAACGATTCAAAGTTACGCATTTGACTGTTTAATGTTTGCATGTCCCGCTTCACCAACAGCCAATGCGCCGGTGGAAATGAAGCCAAGGAGAGGCTGTGTGTGCATCGTAGTGCTGATTGGTTGCCCGAATTCCGCGTCACACTCCAGGGCGGGAAACGAGTCAGGGTTTCAACCCTCCTCCCTCCCCTCGGATCAGCTCTGAACCGTGTTAATGGGGTCTGTGCCACTTGCAACCAGGTCCTGCCGGAACGCGGATTAACGGGGAGAACGAGCGCCAGAAACGGAATCTGTCACGCAAGCCATGGGGAGGTTGTCCCTCAAACCTGGTTAGTTTGTGTTCTGAAACCTAGCTAAGACGGTAGTGGGGATTCGACCAGATGTCAGGGAACCATTCTAGTTCCTTGCTCCTTGCCTGAAACAGCCACTCCCCGATTCCAGCTGCAACAGCCTCTTTCCCAAACCACTTTCAAATACCTCCCTCCCACCCTCGCTTGCCCAATTCTCCTGGCCAAGAACGGAAGCCAAGATCAAATTCCATGCTACAGATGAGTCAGATTTTTCGCCTTGCAGAGGGGGAGTCGGATCTTTTCACACTAAAATCTTCACCCTCTGATTTCGACCCCTTCCTCTGTTTTCTGCCACAATTGCACCCTCTAGTGGTAATCCAGAGAAATGACTTCAGAGAGAACTTCCTTCTAGGCTGAGTCGGCTCTTGAGGCTTACTTAACGGGTGGGACAGTTAGTTCATCCCTGATGGTGCAGTCGGCCTTTCTGCATGAGGAGGGTAAACACGCATCTGAACGTGTTCTGGATTATGGCAAGGGACATGATGCGCAGGATTTCCGAACTTTCTGACCTGCTGCTTCTCTGATGTGTCTCCCTCCCTGGAACAAGAATAAATCTTCTGAGCAAACAACACCAAGTGTGTTTGTTTTTGTGTTTGTGCTGCTTTTTTAGGGGAGTTCAGGGTGCCGCGTTCCAGTTGGGCACCTGAGGGCCCAGGCTTTGTTTCCTGAGGGGGCCGGGTCTTCAGGGGACAAAGCAAATAGCAACGACCACTCCTTAAGAATATGCATGTTAAAAACAAGTTTTGTTTTTCCCTCTCTTCTGCCCCCGCCTTTCCTGAGCCAGCTGGGTCTTGGTCTAACCAGGTTTGAGGGACGACCTCCCCGGTCGAATCCCCACTACCGTCTTAGCC
>NC_059430.1:3780263-3853139 GCF_021028975.2 Sphaerodactylus townsendi | reverse complement strand
AGATGCAGGCGAAACGTCAGGAGAGAATGCTGCTAGAACACGGCCATACAGCCCCGAAACCACACTGCACCCAAGTGATTCCGGCCGTGAAAGCCTTCGACAATACAGTATGTACATCGTTTACAACATTTACAATATACATTATTTACACCTGCTAGGAGGAGGGTCCAGCTGTCATTTAGATTTTGCTCATCTAAACACATGTTCTGATAGACTCTCCATTCCAAATCCGGAATGGCCCGCTGTGATATTGGGGGCTGGGCATCCCTCTAAGCCCCAGATTTAAATGTCGCATCTCACAGATTTAAATGTCGCATCTCGCAGTTCTCTGCACCCACCTTCATGACCTGCTGGGACTCGGGAGTCCTCTTTCTTCATAGCAGTTGTCTCTTTCACCCTCAACAGCATCTACGCTGGGGATGGAGCGATGGAACCCATTACACTCCCGGGTCATCTCTCTGGGACAACCGGAGCCCCAGCACCTCTTCCAAACCATGTGTGACCCTGTCCAACGTCCAGAATCCATCAGGTATGTATGAAGGTTCTTAGCAGCCTCATGGTGCCAGGAATGGCCCTGCGAAAGTGAAAACTCCTGCTGCCTCGCCGTCATGCTCATGACACAGAACCTGAGCACCTTGAACTTGGCAGATATGTAAAAAACCCAACTCCCTTTCACAAAAAGAGAAGCACACTGGGCTTTCAAGAGCAGGCTCTAGGTCCGTGGTGGCGAACCTTTGGCACTCCAGATGTTGTGGACCACAATTCCCACCAGCCCCTGCCACCTTGGCCAATTGGCCATGCTGGCAGGGGTTGATGGGAATTGTAGTCCATAACATCTGGAGTGCCAAAGGTTCGCCACCACTGCTCTAGGTTTTCCACCTGGAAACCCACTCCGGACTCTGTTCATTAGATAACACACACCCTCAGAGTCTTCGCTGTCCAATATCTAGGTGCTTTCTCTCCAGAGATCTACAAACAAGGCCTCCGTGTGATTTAAGTATTGCCCTGGTGATGATGTTTCCCCAGGACCTTGGCTCAGGTTTCATGTCCAGCCTGGCCTTCCTGGGCCTTCACCAAAACCCGGCTATCTAGCCTCCTGAGAAGCAAAGCTCCCTCCCTCTATCAGTTCTGAGAGCCCCCCCTCTCCCCATTGATACCCCCCTTTGGCCTTTTATATGGCTGCAGTGCCATCCAGGCAATCAGGTGGCGCCAGGGGCGTAATGCCCACTGGGCAAGGTGGGCAGCTGCCCAGGGCACCACCTTGTGGGGGGCATCAAAATGCAGGGTTCGTTTTTGGGTATTTTAGTGGTTTTCCATTTTTGGCCTGAAGGGGGCGCAATTTTAGGCTAGCAGCACCAAAATTTCAGCGTATCATCAGGAGACTGTCCTTATGCTACCCCCACAGTTTGGTAAGGTTTGGTTCAGGGAGTCCAAAGTTATGGACTCCCGAAGGGGGTGCCCCCACCCCCATTGTTTCATCCCCATTGTAGCCCCCATCTTCTATTAGCTCCCATTGGAAACAATGGGGGATGGGGCACCCCCTTTGGGAGTCCATAACTTTGGACTCCTTGAACCAAACCTCACCAAACTTGGGGGGTAGCATAAGGACAGTCTCCTGATGATACGCTGAAATTTTGGTGCTGATATGTCTAAAAATGCACCCCCTGCAGGCACCAATGTCCTGGTGCAAAAAAGTTTTGGTCGTGGTGGAATGGCCACCCATGGGGGGGGGGCATCCAACTCAGGTTTTGCCCAGGGCTGCAGTTTGCCTCGTTATGCCCCTGGGTGGGGCTCCGAGTTAACTCTTTACATTCCTTTTAAAGCTGCCCTTTAAAATTATCCATTAATCAACAGTTGGTCACAGAGGGATATAAGTTACGTTAATATTGTATGGTTTTCGTGTTCCACTTTATAGCTAGGTTTATGTTTTTTATGACTGATTGGTTCGAATATTTTGACTCTGTATATACATTTTGGCAAGGTTTTTATGTGTAGCTTTGGTCCATGCATAATTTTGGTTTCTCCAACATGGCAATTTGTTTCGTTTTCCGTTCCAGTCACGGACCATAAAAATAAACACTCGGATCGTTAAAAGATAGCAGGAATAAGACAGTTAAAATCTTTTGTGTTGGAGAGTCTTCTCGTGTCCTCTACATCAGTGGTTCTTAACCTTCCTAATGCCGCGACCCTTTAATACGGTTCCTCACGTTGTGGTGACCCCCAATCCTTACATTTATCCATTTTACAGATGGAGAACACTGATGCAGAGAGTCTTAGGCGACCCCTGTGAAAGGGTCGTTCGACCCCCAAAGGGGTCGCGACCCACAGGTTGAGAACTGCTGCTCTATATAACCCGTATAACACCTGTATCTCCCTATAGATTCTACCAGATGGTCGCAGCACACCTGTGAAAGTTCCTACCCATACGTGTGCGAGTACAAGCCCGGGAATTAGACCTGGAACAGACACCCAGCCCTGCAGCCAACATCTCATCATGCTTTGAATGACCTGGAGTCGACAGAAGCTCCTTCATATACAGCTCCACACTCACAGTCCTGCCTGCAGGAGTATCATCCTATTACCGAGATTCCCTCTTTTCCCAAACCACTGCTTTATTAACCTGCCTTAACCTTTATTTCACGCTCACCCTTTCCTGGGAGTAAGGCCCATTCGGAAGACTTCGGTAGGATTTGTTTGGGATTGCATCTAGACCGCTGGGCTCTTGCGTGGCTCTGTCCTACAGCAAACAATTTAGATGTTTTTCCCGGCCAGTATGATGGGTAAATCCAAAAGTTTGTTTTTTTAAAACAGTAAACCTTTTGCATGAGCTAGAAAAAAAATATCACTTTTCCATGACAAATGTGATGAGCCAACGTAGATTCCTATTGAAGAAGGCTTCTCCTGGCTGAATTCAAGGTTTGCCTAACGTATGAGCTGTTCAGCTCTTGTAAAGGACAGGTGCCTTTTGTGTACTGCGGTTCTGAGGTGGAGGGGGGATCTTGCAAGCTGCGCATGAAACGTGTACAATCTCAGCCATGAATTTAAAAGTGCCCTTTGAAAAGTTGTGAGTAAAGTCGCTGGATGCGTCCTGATTCTCTGGCCGGCTCTTGTCTTCTGTAACATCTCTTGCCGTTGGAATGACAATAAATTCTCTGCTGAGCACACAACTCCGACTGCATGTCTTTCGTCTTCATCTAGCCTCTGAGCTGACGGGGGTAGCTGGGCTCCGTGAATTCTCCCTGTTCCCGAAGTCTTCTGCATTTTGTTATTGCCACGAGTTCGGGAACCCGCGGCTAGAAAATGGCAGCTTCAGAGAGCGGACTCCGGCCAAATTCCCACTGAAAATTTAACCTAGATACAACCAAGCTTCAAAAGAATTGGAACCTTTTAATCCAGGTTCCAACATCCTCACTGCAGCATGTTTCTAGTGAAGTCATCTAGGCCTGCCCCTTGGGGGGGGGGTGCCTGCTGTCAGGGGTGCAATTGTTAAGCTAGCAGCACCAAAATTTCAGAGTATCTTTAGGAGTCCCTCCTGATGATACCACCCAGGTTTGGTGAAGTTTAGTTCATGGGAGCCAACATTACGAACCCTCAAGTGTGTAGCCCCCATCTCTTATTAGCTCCCATTGGAAACAATGGGGCACCCCCTTTGGGAGTCCATAGCTTTAGACCCCCTAGACCAAACTGCACAAAACCTGGGTGGTATCAGTAGGAGACACCCCTGAGGATACCACTCAGGTTTGGTGAAGTTTGGTTCATGGGGGCCAAAGTTATGAACCCTCAAGTGTGCAGCCCACATCTCCTATTAGCTCCCATTGGAAACAATGGGGGATGGAGGCACCCCATTTGGGAGCCCATAACTTTGGACCCCCTAGACCAAATTTCAACAAACCTGGGTGGTATCAGTAGCAGACTCCCCTGAGGATACCACTCAGGTTTGGAGAAGTTTGGTTCATGGGAGCCAACGTTACGAACCCTCAGGTGTGTAGCCCCCATCTCCTATTAGCTCCCATTGGAAACAATGTGGGCAACCCCTTTGGGAGTCCATAGCTTTGGACCCCCTAGACCAAACTGCACAAAACCTGGGTGGTATCAGTAGGAGACTCCCCTGAGGATACCACTCAGGTTTGGTGAAGTTTGGTTCATGGGGGCCAAAGTCATGGGCCCTCAAATGTGCAGCCCCCATCTCCTATTAGCTCCCATTGGAAACAATGGAGGATGGGGGCACCCCGTTTGGGAGTCCATAGCTTTGGACCTCCTAGACCAGGGGTCGGGAACCTTTTCCCCTCAAAGAGCCATTTGGCTCCCCCTCCCCCGCCCCCCCGACCACTTGCTCGCTCGCGCCCCCCCCCCCCGCTCAACCCCCCCCCGCCTGCAGGGCAGGCGTAGATGGGTCCGGCGGCTCGGCCTGGCCTGCCGCCGGGCAACTGAAGCGCCCGCCCTGCTCCTTGCAGGGCGGACGAAGAGGGTCCCGGCGGCTCGGCCTGGCCGGCCGCCGGGCAAGTAAAGCGCCCGCCCTGCTCCTTGCAGGGCGGGTGAAGAGGATCCCGGCGGCTCGGCCTGGCCGGCCGCCGGGCAAGTAAAGCGCCCAGTGTGTGAATGCATCTTCTTATCAGGTTCATATCCAAATGCTGCTGATAAGATGTGTTAACCTAAACCTAGCGATCTGACTTCCTGATAAGACTCCCTTCATTATTGAGGCAGGAGACAGCACAAAGTCCTTCACTTCCAACACCAGGCATTGGCAGCTCCAAAATTCAAATCGTCTGTATTACTGCTACTGTTATCAAGTTTCGGCTCTGATGGTTTCCTCTCGCTATCTAGGCTTCTAAATGTCATGCAATATGACTCTAAAGAACATCAAGGCAATTGTGTGCGTGCACGCAAAGAAAGTGCACAAGTTTGTATGTTCCGCTCTGAGGCTGTCAATTGCAATGGCATGCCACTGCGACTTTCCAGAATCTCTTTTCAAAAGGTTCTACGGGAAAGTTACAGAAGGCAACGCCTCCCTTCCCCGTTGTTTGCTCCCAGCGCCAGGCACTGACAGGTGTACGTCGCCTAACCTTGGAGGCTCTACATGAGCTTGGCTTCTTTGCTTTGGATTTTGCGCGCACCAACCCAGCTGCTCTCCACTCCACAGCCATTCCAGCATCAGTAGTAGAAAGTATGACGTCACTGACGATCCGCCAATGAAAAGTCCGAGGCGCCACAAACTGGAACACCCACTAGCCCGCCCTCCGAATGCTCAAACCCTATCCTATTGGCTAACTGTCTCCATTTGATTCCTGCCCATCATCGGGCTACAGTCACACCACGTTCTCCGCTTTCATTAGCGCCAGGAAGGGCTGCCTTATTGGTGACACGCGTCGAGCGAAAAGGGGCGTGGCTTGCGTTTCACTGCACTGCTTCCCGGTGGGGCTTCCCGGTATATGGGGGCGTGGTCGCACGACTGAGGGGGCGGGGCTTGGGTAATGTTCCTATGTTCCTTGCCGCCGGGCAAGTAAAGCGCCCGCCCTGCTCCTTGCAGGGTGGGTGAAGATGGGACCCGCGGCTCGGCTCCTGGAGCCGCAGAATAGCGGCGGAAGAGCCGCATGCGGCTCGCGAGCCGCGGGTTCCCGACCCCTGTCCTAGACCAAACTTCACCAAACCTGGGTGGTATCAGTAGGAGACTGTTAATGATACCACCCAGGTTTGGTGAAGTTTGGTTCCTGGGGGCCAAAGTTATGGACCCCCAAATGTGCAGCCCCCATCTCCTATTAGCTCCCATTTTTCAAAAAGGTGCATATACAAGCAGGTCCAAGAAAAATCCCATGATAAGGGGGGAGCACCAGAAATGGGACTGATCTGTGCTCTCTGGTTCGGCACTGGGGAGATCGTGAGGAAACCTGGATATTTCGGGTGACTATCCCAGGATTACTCACCAGTGGGGAATCGCCCTCCATGGCATCACAGCCTGCCAAAGCTCCCTCCCATTCCTGGACTCTGCCCAAATCTCCACTCCCCAGTCTCCAGATATTTCCCAAGCCAAGGCTGGCAATCCTCCCCTGCTAAACGTATGGGGCGTCCCCTTCCTCTCCAGGTGCATGGTTGCTGGGGAAACCTAGCAGGCTGCAGCGTATCTTCACCTGGGGCAAAGTAATGGAGAGGGGCTGCGGGGATATCAACAGACCTGGTGGGGAGAGTAAATGTTGCTGAACTAACACATCTGATTGACAGCCGTCTGAAATGTCTGAACGATAAAAGTACGTCGATAAGGTCAAGGAGTGTCCGCTGAGCCTTTACAGTGGGTATTCCCCCACCTGGTCATGTCCCGGCGCATGTTTGCGACATAACATATTCTAAATACAGACAGGCTTTTATGTTGGCACGCCTTACCGCTTTACCATCTGCAATTCTTTTTGTTATACATGCCAGTATTCCATACTTGGACAGAATAAATAATTGTGCTCTTAATCCTATTGAAGTGATAAGACCACGTACTTCTAAATTGTCCCAAATACTCCCAAAATTTAGATAGGAGTTAATCTTGCCTCTAATCTAGATATATAAAAAGCTAACCGTGTGTTTGTTCCTCGTGGTCTAAGTCAGGAACCGCTGGAGCAAACACCCTGAAATTTTCAGGAAACGCTGCTCAGCCGGCCGAGCGTGTTTTCCGCCCCTGAAAAGGCTCAGGGAACACACCTGAGCCAGGTAAACACGAGTGACAGGGCTGTGATCCGGGGTGCATGCGCATCACCTCACAGCTGTTTAAGCAACCCTTACCCCGCTAAGCGAGAGGATGGCATAAGTGGAGGGCCTGAATAGCGAAGCCAATGAGACGCCCTTAAAACATAAAGACGGCCAATAATTGCACCCAGTCCTGCCACCAAGCGCAGTGGGGCTGGGACGGGATGGGACGGGAGGGCAGGTGGTCAGGCCCACGCCACCAGAGAATGCCGCCAATGGAGGGGCAGAAGGAGAGAGCCAGCCGCCCCTTGTCGAGAACCGCGAAGGTCGGCTGAGCCACAGCAAAGCGTGGCGGGGTCTGCTAGTTAGAAATAATTACCTGGCTGTTGAGGCTACTACGGGGCTGCTAAGAAGTCAACAGAGAGCAGTGGTGGTGAACCTTTGGCACTCCAGATGTTATGGACTACAATTCCCATCTGCCCCTGCCAAAGGTTCGCCACCACGGACATAGAGGGTTACATACAGCGTTGCTAGATTTCTGGCTGACGTTGTAGAAACACGGGAACAGTCAAAAGGCAAATGTACAAACCTTTAACAGTAGCTTTCCATCAATTGCACATGTACAATTTCTTAGTGGCAGTTTATGACCACTATGCTGAATGAAGAAAGAAAGAAAGAAAGAAAGAAAGAAAGAAAGAAAGAAAGAAAGAAAGAAAGAAAGAAAGAAAGAAAGAAAGAAAGAAAGAAAGAAGCAACAATCTCCTGTCATCTACTTTGTCCCAATATCCCATGGACAAACTTCCACATCAACTTGCTTCAACATGTGGGTCTTCTAGTCATGGGGATTAGAAAGAGGTCTCTGACAGACCACGTGATGCTGATGATAAGAAAAGATTTGATGGGAAATCCCTTCCATGTTCCTGATTCCTTATGGTGTACGCTGGTGTGCATTTTTGTGAATTCAAGGACAGATGCTTTATTTAAACTGATATTAAAGTTGTCCACTTTGTAGCAGTGATATTAAAGTTGTCCACTTTGTAGGAGCAGCAGTGGCGTAGGAGGTTAAGAGCTCGTGTATCTAATCTGGAGGAACCGGGTTTGATTCCCAGCTCTGCCGCCTGAGCTGTGGAGGCTGATCTGGGGAATTCAGAGTAGCCTGTGCACTCCCACACACGCCAGCTGGGTGACCTTGGGCTAGTCACAGCTCTACGGAGCTCTCTCAGCCCCACCCACCTCACAGGGTGTTTGTTGTGAGGGGGGAAGGGCAAGGAGATTGTCAGCCCCTTTGAGTCTCCTGCAGGAGAGAAAGGGGGGATAGAAATCCAAACTCTTCTTCTTCTTCTTCTTGGTCTTGAAAAGGCTCACCATCACTGCTCTAAGGGTTCTAATATATGCCACTCTCCCCCGCCTGGCACACACCTTTTTAACGTGCATATTCTTAAGGAGTGGTCATTGCTATTTGCTTTGTCCCCTGAAGACCCTGTCCCCTCAGGAAACAAGGCTGGGCCCAGGGACGTAGGTATAGATTTTTTATGGGGGGGGTTCGGGGGGGCCACACCCCCACCCGCCCCAGGGCATGCCACGCCTCCCCAAGCCCCGCCCCTGGCCTAGCGCTTATAAAAGCAGCTCTCTGAGGTCGGGGATCACAGACTCCCCTGCCCTGCCCTCCCCTGCCCCTCCCCTCTGTGCTTAGGCATAGAGGGAGAATGGAGCCTGGTGCAAAATCTGAGTTTTGCGCCCCCCCCCCCCCCCCCGGAGCAGCCGCTGTGATGCAGGCATTCACCCCCAAACAGCATCACTTTCAATGGTGTTTAAACTAGATCCACCTTAAAGGGAGAATCTGGGGTCCCTAGTTAAACAACATTGAAAGTGATGCTGTTTGGTGGATTATCCCCCACCCTGAAACAGCATCACTTTCAGTATGTGGCATTAGTGGTTAAGAGCAGGTGCATTCTAATCTCTGGAGGAACTGGGTTTTAATTCCCTGCTCTGCCACTGGAGCTGTGGAGAGCTTATCTGGGGGAATTCAAGAGATTAGCCCATGTGCACTCCCACACGCGCCAGCTAGGGTGACCTTGGGCTGAATCACAGCTTTTCGGAGACTCTCAGCCCCACCCACCTCACAGGGTGTTGTTTGTTGTGTGAGGGAGCAAGGGCCAGGAGATTGTAAGCCCCTTTGAGTCTCCTACAGGAGAGAAAGGGGGGATATAAATCCAAATTCTTCTTCTTCTTCTAAACTGAGGACTTCATATTCTCCCTTTAAATCCATGCCGCAGGGGGAGGGTTTAAAAGGAGCCTCAAGAGGCCAATTTGGGGGGTGCCTGCTGTCCAGGGGTGCAATGAGTTTAAGCTAGAAGCACGAAACTTTCAGGGTATCTTTAGGAGTCTCTACTAATGATACCACCCCAGGTTTGGTGAAGTTTGGTTCAGGGGGTCCAAAGTTATGGACCCTCAAAGATGTAGCCCCCATCTTTTAATAGCTCCCATTGGAAACAATGGGGGATGGGGGAACACCCTTTGGGAGTCCATAGCTTTGGACTCCCCTGGACCAAACTTCACTAAACTTAACGGTATCAATAAGAGACTCTCCCGATGATCCCTCCCAGGTTTTGTGAAGTTTGGTTGAGGATGTCCAAAGTTATGGACCCTCAAAGATGTAGCCTTCATCTTCTATTAGCTCCCATTGAAAACAATGGAGAATGGGGGCACTTCCTTTGGAAGTCCATAGCTTTGGACCCCCTGGACCAAACTTCACAAAACCTGGGTGGTATCAATAAGAGACTCTCCTGATAATGCATGCCAGGTTTGGTGAAGTTTGGTTCAGGGGGCCAAAGTTATGGACCCTCAAAGGTGTAGTCCCCATCTTCTATTAGTTCCCATT
Source organism: Sphaerodactylus townsendi (assembly GCF_021028975.2). Classification (NCBI taxonomy): domain Eukaryota; kingdom Metazoa; phylum Chordata; class Lepidosauria; order Squamata; family Sphaerodactylidae; genus Sphaerodactylus; species Sphaerodactylus townsendi. Next base: position 3,843,592 of record NC_059430.1, on the reverse strand, counting down.
GGAAACAATGGAGGATGGGGGCACCCCCTTTGGGAGTCCATAACATTGGACCCCCTGAACCAAACCTCACCAAACCCGGGTAGTATCATCAGGAGAGTCCCCCAAACAATCCCTGAAAGTTTGGTGCTGCTAGCCCAAACAATGCGCCCCCTGCAGGCCAAAAACCGAAAAACAGTAAAAATGTTTTAAAAACCCACAAACGGGTGGGCGGAGCTTCGAACATGAATGGGGGGGGGGTTCAAACCCGAGGAACCCCCCCCCCCTTACCTACGTGCATGGCTGGGCCCCCAGGATGCCCAACTGGAACAAGGCACCCTGAACTCCCCCCAAAAAGCAGCACAAACACAAAAACAAACTCACTTAGTGTTGTTTGCTCAGAAGATTTATTCTTGTTCCAGGGAGGGAGACGCATCAGAGAAGCAGCAGGGCAGAAAGTTCGGAAATCCTGCGCATGATGTCCCTTGCCGCAATCCAGGACACGTTCAGATGCGTGTTTACTCTCCTCATGCAGAAAGGCCAACTTCACCATCCGGGACGAACTAACCGTCCCACCCGTTCAGTAAGCCTCAAGAGCCGGCTCAGCCTAGAACAGTGATGGCGAGCCTATGTCACGGGTGCCAGAGGTGGCACTCAGAGCCTTCTCTGTGGGCACGCACAGAGTTCATCATGTGGAGTGGGGAAATCACCCCCCCACACACACACACATATCTAGGCTGGCCTGGGTCGCTGGGCTCGATTAGTAGCATTAAACCTAAGACCTAGTTTTGGGGAAGCAGTATAGGTAACCCTGTTAAGCGCTGTTAAACCCCAGTGATTTTCATGCAAAGAACTAAAGCGCGATCCTTTCCCTAGGTGTAAGCTCGGTTGCTGGCAATGGGGCTTGCTTCTGAGTAAACCCTCCTAGGGCTGTGATTCACCTGTTTGAAGAGTTGCGTGGTTGCTTCAAAGCAAATCCACCTTCTACCACCAAGCTTACTCCCAAGTAACGCACGCCTCGGAGCCAACCATTTTTTTCTACACTAAAACCTAACTACTCAGGTTAAATTGCCGCGTTGGCACTTTGCGATAAATAAGTGGGTTTGGGGTTGCAATTTGGGCACTCGGTCTCAAAAAGGTTCGCCATCACTGGCCTAGAAGGAAGTTCTCTCTGAAGACATTTCTCTCTGAAGAAATGTCTCTCTGAAGACATTTCAATTACCACTCGAGGGCGCCATTGTGGCAGAAAACGGAGGAAGGGGTCGAAATCAGAGGGTGAAGATTTCAGTGTGAAAAGATCAACTCCCTCTCTGCACGGCGAAAAATCTGGCTGATCTGTGGCATTGTGGCATGCTGGATTTGGCATGGGATTTGATCTCGGCCTCTGTTCTTGGCCAGGAGAATTGGGCAAGTGAGGGTGGGAGGGAGATATTTGAAGGTGGTTTGGGAAAGAAGTTGCTGCAGCTGGAATCTGGGAGTGGCTGTTTCAGGCAAGGAGCAAGGGACTAGAATGGGTTCCCTGACATCTGGTCGAATCCCCACTACCGTCTTAGCCAGGTTTCAGAACACAAACTAACCAGGTTTGAGGGACGACCTCCCCATTGCTTGCGTGGCAGATTCCGTTTCTGGCGCTCGTTCTCCCCGTTAATCCGTGTTCCGGCAGGACCTGGTTGCAAGTGGCACAGACCCCATTAACCCGGTTCAGAGCTGATCCGAGGGGAGGGATGAGGGTTGAAACCCTGACTCGTTTCCCGCCCTGGAGTGTGACGCAGAATTTGGGCAACCAATCAGCACTGCGATGCACACGCAGCCTTCCCTTGGTTTCATTTCCACTTTTGCAATGGCCAGCAGAAGGGGATGCAAACATTAAACAGTCAAAAGCGTAACTTTGAATCGTTCATGGTTTACACAGGTAACGATTAACTGTTCGCACAGTTAAACAGTTAAACGTTTAACTTTTACATGCTAGTTTTTTTTATCACACCCCTAGAATGTATGTTTCCGCAGTGGGAAAAGGTCCCGCCCCATCAAGGCACGCCAGCCAATCAGGGGAGATCAGCGAAGTGAGATCGCCTGGTAGTGGGGATTGCTGAGAGTTCTGCAACCGGGTGTGTCTACTGTGTGCTCGCTGCGGTGGGGAGGGAGAAACACCGATGAAGAGGACACGGTTTCACAACGAACCGGTTTGGATCTGCGTGCACATTTCAAGTGGGGATTCGACCATCTGAGGACTGGAGACATCATCCCAAGTGGTGAATCGTCATTGTTCATTGAAGGGACATCTGACGGTTTCATCCTGGGGGCTGGATGGGAACCAAAGGTCTAATAGCCGGCTTGGTATTTGCACAGGAATGGCAGAGTATTGTTACAACCACGCTGCAGCGATTTCTGGGCACCTGCAAGGCGGAAGAGAAAGAGGATCCTGTTAGGAGCATGTGGAAAAGACAGGAAGCCTGGCTGGGGTGTGCTGTATCACTTCTTGGTAGTGGTGGTGTGTACAAGATCTTGGGGTGCAGGTGGACCATAAGTTAAACATGAGCAGCCAGTGTGATGCAGTGGCAAAAAAAGAGAGGCTAATGCGATCTCGGGGTGTATCAGCAGAGGCATAGCATCCAGATCCCAAGACGTTACAGTCCCACAGTATGCTGCATTGGTTAGGCTGCACCTGGAGTCTCGTGTACAGGTCTGGAGGCCTCACTTCAAAAAGGATATGGGATCGATCGGGCGTCCGAGATCGTTCAATCTCTTCTTCCTTCCTTCCTTCCTTCCTTCCTTCTTCCTTCCTTCCTTTCTTCATTTCATTCTTCCTTCCTTCCTTCCTTCCTTCCTTCCTTCATTTCATTCTTCCTTCCTTCCTTCCTTTCTTCATTTCATTCTTCCTTCCTTCCTTCCTTCCTTCCTTCCTTCCTTCCTTCCTTCCTTCCTTCCATCCGATCCATTCCTTCCATTCTGCAGCAACAGTCGTCCTCAGCATTTGTCTGTAATGAGGAATGTAAAGTTCCCAGGCTCTGCCTGGCCAGGCGCGGGCCTCAGGACTCACCCCCCACTCCATACCTTGTGGGTGGGTGGGTCAACGGGCACAGGGACATAGGTGCCCATTTGGACACAGAGGCAGCCGGTGGTGCAGGATTCATCCCTGACGGGCTTTTTTCTCACTCTCCCACCCCTCCGTTCCTTTGCCCAGACCGTTTTTACATACTATTGTTTTGGATGTTGATCATGGAGACACAGTCGTTGGAGGAAACGGCGGTATTGACGTAGCGGCCGTCCCAGAGAGGCAAGCTCACGGGGGTGGCATCACTCCATTCCCAGACCATGTACTGAGGAGGTCAAAAAAGAATCACCTCGTGAGAAAAGGCAAGTGGAGGAGAAGGCAGATGAGCACAGAAGGCCGGGGGGGGGGGTTTCAGAGCACCTCCTCTGTGGAAAAAAGGCTCAAGGTTTGGGGGGTTTCTGCTAAAGTCCCCTGAAGGGGAGAGGAGATGGGATGAGCGGTTTAAAAACGATGAGTGACCCAAGTATGGGGAGATGGTTGGGTTGTGGACTCTGGAGAGCCAGGTTTGATTCCTCACTCTTGCATGTGAACAGTGGACCTTATTTGGAGAATTGGGTTCAATTCCCCGCTCCTCCACATGAAACCGGCTTGGTGACCGTGGGCCAGTGTGAGTTCTTCTGGAACCGTTTCAGCCCTACCAACCTCCCAAGGTAGGAAGAGGGAGGAGAGAAGAAGGGGAGGTGGTTGTAGACTACTTTCTTTGCAGGAAAGAAAGGCAGGATGTAAATCCAAACTCTCCTTCTTCACGCCTCCGGGGGAAGGGGAGGTGGGCCATCCAACAAGGTCATAGATGTTCACAGAGGTAGGATCCAGCAGGTTCTCACAGGTTCCCGACAGTAGGTTACTAATTATTTGTGTGTGCCAAGACGGGGTTACTCATTGATGATTTTGCCACGTGATTTTTGCCTTAGTGACACCCCTCCTCCCAGCAGTAGCGCGCAGAACTTGAAGCAGTCTAGCAGGAGGTGCACCGGCGTGCGTGGCAGCCTGCGCCTGCGTGCATTCGTTTCCCGCCCAAGGACCGGCGCAGCAGCTGCGTCCTTGCCTCAGCCCTGCCCAGGAATGCCCCGCCCCCGGAATGCCTGGTGACGCCCCCGTCATGCCCCACCCATTCTCATTGGCGCTACGCCACTGTTTGAATCCCACCACCATGGGAACCTGTTACTAAAATTTTTGGATCCCACCACTGGACGTTCAGGACTGAGAGAGGGAATGAATGCTTCCTGCAGGTGGTGGCCCCTTTGCACAGGTTGCTGAACATTGATTGGCTTAGAAGGAGAAGTCACAGGGTAGTCTTAGGTTGCAGACCTACCACTTAGGTCAAAGTCCTACCACTGGGGTAGCCAGCGGGAAGAGAGTAGACTACCTACCCCATTGGTGGGTGTCGCCTGCAGACCAATCCAGACGTCGGTAGCGCCCTTTCTGCTCAGGTAGGCGCTCACTATTCTGCCCTCGCTTGCAGAGAGGAGGGAAGCCAGGTGAGTTTCGGGCCCACTCTGTCCCTGACACGTGACCTGCAAGGAGAAGAAAGAAGCCATCAGAGGAACTCAAAGCTCTCGGCTGTCTGGCCTGTATTTCTGGCAGCCGGGGTGCCCGGTGGAGGCCACAACTTTGAGTCTGCCGGTGAGCGGAGTGAAAAGAGTCAGCCCCGACATGGCAAAGAGTCTCCTGCTTGTCGAATCCTTTTTTTGACGCTGTGGGGCAGCCCCTCCATTTCGCTGCAATCACGAGACGTCTGCGTGTCTTTTGACAGCACTTACAGTAACTGCAAAAATGGGTTTCCTCCAGCGGTGGGATTCAGCCGGTTCGCACCACTTTGGCAGAACCGGTTGTTAAAATTGTGCTTGTGTGGTGTAGGAGCAGCAGTGGCGTAGGAGGTTAAGAGCTCATGTATCTAATCTGGAGGAACCGGGTTTGATTCCCAGCTCTGCCGCCTGAGCTGCGGAGGCTTATCTGGGGAATTATTAATTATTAATTATTAATTATTGGTTGATAACTATTAATTATTAATTATTAATTATTAATTATTAATTATTAATTATTAATTATTAATTATTAATTATTAATTATTAATTATTAATTATTAATTATTAATTATTTGAATTTAATAGACCACCCTACCCCCGAAGGGCTCAGGGTAGTTTACAAAACAATCAACATTTGAATACAGCAAATAGTTTCAATTAAAACAATAAATAAATTAAACATTAAAACACTAGCAGCAGTGATCTTCCACAATTAAAATAAGTAGATGATGTCTGGCATTAACCCCCCGGGAGGGGACTGGCCGATATTCAGTCAGCAGATGACAGAGCTGTAAGGAGCAACAAAGAAGGGCGGACTCAGCAGCCAGCCTCACCAAAGGCCCGGTGGAACAGCTCGGTTTTACAGGCCCTGCGCAACTCCCCGAGGACCCGCAGGGCCCTAACAGATGGAGGAAGAGCGTATCCATCTATGGGTGTGCTAGAAGCACACAGGAATACATTCTTGAGAAAGTGTGGAGAGCAGTCAACTTTGAAGGATGACAAAAAATAAAAATAAGGGCAACAAACTTATCTTAGCTGGAGAACTGAATTTGATACCCCCCTTCTCCACATGAGCAGTGGATTCTTATCTGGTGAGCTGGATTTGTTTCTCCTACACATGAAGCCTGCTGGGTAACCTTGGGCTAGCCACTGCGCTCTCCAAACTCTCACCCCCACCTGCCTCATAAGCTGTCTCTTTTGGGGAAAGGAATGGGAAGGAGTTTGTAAGCTGCCTTTAGTCTCCTTGCAGGAGATAAAGACGGCTACATCTCCATCGACATCTGCCGTTAACCTTTTTCCTAACCTGGATGCGGTACACATCTTTCCATCATTTTGTTAACATTCTCTCTAATCCCCATATCTATAGGTAATTTATTTTTCTCCATATATCATTTAATTCAGGAGTCATCTTTATCCCATCTGTTTTTGTAAACTATTTTTTTCCCTGTACACTAATATCCTATCAATATATTGGCTATAAATAACTAAGTCTTGGCAAGGTTTTTTTTTAATGAGCTCAATTTTATTTAAGTGGGCAAAATATGCCAAACGGAGATTGTACGACGTGCAAGATACTTCTGGTTGTCAAACATTGCAACCATGAAGGCAGTTTTATTTAGAAGAAGAAGAAGAAGAAGAAGAGTTTGGATTTATATCCCCCCTTTCTCTCCTGCAGGAGACTCAAAGGGGCTGACAATCTCCTTGCCCTTCCCCCCTCACAACAAACACCCTGTGAGGTGGGTGGGGCTGAGAGAGCTCTGAGAAGCTGTGACTAGCCCAAGGTCACCCAGCTGGCGTGTGTGGGAGTGCACAGGCTAGTCTGAATTCCCCAGATAAGCCTCCACAGCTCAGGCGGCAGAGCTGGGAATCAAACCCAGTTCCTCCAGATTAGATACATGAGCTCTTAACCTCCTGCGCCACTGCTGCTTGATTGCACTTGATTAATTTCTGTTTTTCCTTTGTTGGAGGCCCTAATTGGAGTTCTTACATTGTGGTCTTTCATGTGGGTCTTTTAAAAAATATAGGTATCTTTATTCATATTGTAAGCGACCTTGAGTTTAGCCAGGTATATAAAAAGGCAGGTAGATACGAACAAGCAAGCAGACAAAAGATAAATGGCTTTTCCAGTTCCTTCCTTCCCCGTAATAATTCCATCTTCTCATGAAGTCTGGTTCTCAGAGGTTATGGGATGCCCCTCGTGGGGTCACAGTCCCCGTGCCTTCCACAAAACTCCCCCCAAGTCTCTGTTCATCATAGGATAGCTGTAATTCCACCCCTTTCCTCAGTGGCCCTTACCTCTGCAACTTCCCAGGAGACGTAGTTATTAAAAAATTGATAGCAATATCGTTTGTAGTAGAGATCGCCAGGAGCGCATCGAGCGCGGGCCTCAGGCTTGGTGCCATTCTGAGCACCTGCGAGAGACAGAGGACTGTTTGAAAAGGACGCAAGAACCCCAGACAACCACAACTACAGCAGGATCCAAGCTCAAGGGAGCCCCACCGGGAAGCATTGCTTATCCACCGAGGGGGTGCCCGAGCACAACCCAGAAATTCCAGAGGTGGGATCCAGCAGGTTCTCACAGGTTCCCAAGGGTAGGTTACTAATTATTTGTGTGTACCGAGAGGGGGTTACTAATTGGTGGTTTTGCCCCGTGATTTTTGCCTTGGTTACGCCCCTCCACTCAGCAGTAGCGCGCAGAACTGGAAGCAGTCTAGCAGGAGGTGCACCGGCGTGCGTGGCAGCCCATGCATCTGCGTGCTTTCCTCTCTCGCAAATTAAGCGATCAAGGCGCAGCTGCCGGGCGTCCTTGCCACAGCCCCGCCCAGGAATGCCCCGCCCCCAGAATGCCAGCCCCCGCCCCCGTTGTGCCCCGCCCAGCCCCATTGGCGCTACGCCACAGTTTGAATCTGATAGGCACAGGGCAAGGCCCTGTCCACAGAGCAAAAGCTCTGACCGTTGGCTGCAACAATAACCATCCACAAGTTTTTTCAGTGTCTAGAGATTTATTGTTTCTAATTCTTAAAGAGGGAACTTTCCTCTGTTAGCCACAGGGAGGAGGTTCAAAGGGGCTGTTGCTTGTGTAACATAATTTATACCCTCTTACAAACATCCCTCCTTGTCTTCTGACCATTGGCTAGATTTGGAATACGTACACATTGCCATTTGAATCTCCACTCCTCTCCAAAGCCCACCTTGCTTTCCACAATTGGGCGTGTATTCTTTATGTCATCTTGCCCCGTTCAGAGATCTTGGTTGCTATAGCAACCCAGCTTTACTTCGCCCTTATCTGTGTTTGTGAGCTCCTGCTAATTCCTTTTCTCCTTGGTGGGACCCTGTTTTCCAAAACCACCTGAAAAACTCAGTGTCAGGCTGCTCTATGAGTTTCGTTTCTTCCAACAAAAATAAGTTTCTGAAGTGCTTGGTGCCCAGTGAATTACACTCATATAACTTATATGATTGATTGATTTGATTGATTGATTTATTAGACTTATAAACCGCCCTCCCCCGGAGGGCTCAGGGCGGTGAACAGCATGTAATAGAGCACAATAATAGATTAAAATTCAATAAATATGAGTTAATATGGCCCTAATAATAACCTATCTTATTAAAAACAACATCATTAAAATTAACATTAACTAACATTAAACAAGATGGCACCAGCTTAACTAACATTAAACAAGATGGCACCAGATTAAATACAATGGCTTAAAACATTATAAACTATATGTTCATATCAAATCCCACCCCCATGGGAACCTGTTACTAAAAATTTTGGATCCCACCACTGAGAAATTCCCTCTGTTCTGTTCCTTTTCTTCAGGTCTTTCTCCTGTTTGCTGGGCAGAATAATGACGGCAGAAGGCCGGCACAGGTCACGTCTTGCTGGACGTGGAACACGTTGGAATGGGATATAAGCCTCGCGTGTAGACGACATGGGGAGGCAATTGCAAACCACCCCGTAAACATAGGCTCCTTCCACACAGGCAGAATAGTGCACTTTCAATCCACTTTCAATGCACATTGCAGCTGGATTTTACTGGGCGGAATAGCAAAATCCACTTGCAAACAATGGTGAAAGTGGATTGAAAGTGCATTATTAAGGGGACATAATCTGCCTAGTAAATGCTGTGATATGACATCACTGGTGCTTGCACAGACAACTACTTTTGCCTTTTAAAGTTATTCCTAGAGGGGCATTTGCCTCCAGGACAGACAGCAAGGATTTTTATTTTTAAAAACTCGCTCTTTGTCGTGCTCAGAAGCAGCAGCAGCAGCAGCACAGACTGCACTCTCTAAGACCAGGGGGAACGATAGTGAGGGGGGGGGGGAAGCGAGCTCTGTATTTTGTGGGGGGTTTTCCTTAAAACTTCTTGCTGGTGCCAAAAACAGCTCTTTGGGTTATGTTTCTGCAGGCCCTACTTTAGGGTTGCCAGCCTCCAGGCGGGGCCTGGAGAACTCCTGGCATTACAGCCGATCTCCAAACTACAGAGATCCATTTTCCTGGATCTCCAAACTACAACTGATCTCCGAAATACAGAGATCTGTCCCCCCCTGGAGAAAATGGGTGCTTTGGAGGGCAGATTCCTCCCATCCACAAACTCCAGTCTCCCACAAATCCACCCACAATTCTCCAGGAATTTCCCAGCCCAAAGTTGGTAGCTCCTGTAGATGCAGGAACTGGGCTGAGGAAAGGGGACAAGCGAGACAAAGGCTGTGGCCCTAACAAATAACTGTTGGTTACAGTGTGGATGACTGATAGGTTAAATTAGTAGAGTAAAATGATGAAATGTAAAATTCTTGCTCTGCTAAGCTATCTCTCCTAACACTAGGCTGACCAGACGTCCCGCTTTTGGTGGGACAGTCCCGCCTTGAAACAACTTGTCCCACGTTCCGCGGGTTTTTTCAAATGTCCCGGGTTTTGGAAGGCTGCCGCACTGCCTTCTGGGGCGCAAGGCAGTGCGGCAGCCTCCCGCGCGGCCGCAGGAGCGCACGGCCTTCTGGGGCGCTGCCTTTTCCCGCCGTGTGACAGGAGCGCCCCAGAAGGCAGTGCGCTCCTGCAGCTGCCGCCCGCCCCCCTGTCCCGGTTTGCGAAGGTGACCATCTGGTCACCTTACTTAACACTCACCTTCCACTGAGGGGTTCAAGAGCAGGCAGCCCAGGAAGCAGAGGCCAAGGTAGACAACCAGTCCCATCTTCTTGTTCTCCTGAAGCACCAAGGAAAAAGCAACATCACTGTAGGTTATTTCCCTGGCCAGTAGCCAAGAGCCACTCATCTCCTGGGTATGACTTCCATACTGGAGGTCTCTGTCTAAAGCCCTTCTGTTCTGAAGGAGCCACCAAAAACCCAGTGAGGTCGAAGAAAAGGAATTATGAACATTTTCATGGACCTTCTCTTCAAAGCAGGATAGCAACTTCTTCTGGTCTGCTGGGAACGGATGCCCAAAATATTAAAGCTAAAGGCCAACTGGAAGACAGTCCGCTGCACAACAGGAAGGACTCGCCTCCAAGCTAACGGGTATGTCGCACAGAAGTGTTAGCGATGCTTAGCTTGAGCTTCACCCACCGTACAGGTGAGCCTTCCACATGACCTGCGTCTTTCTCTACTTCAGAGCTGCAAATCCCAGCGTTTTGGGTCATGATCACGACAAGAAAACAGGCCTCTCTGCCAAGGACGCGGAGACTACATGTTCCTGCACTGAGCAGGGTTGGTCTTGTCCAGTTCTAACTCTCTATGATTTTGTGACCCTACAAGACTAGCTCCAAAAGGAGAGCGTCAACAAATGGAATGAATGCGTTGGGCAGCTTATATCTGGCCAAACGTCCTTCCCCTCATTGACAGGATCACAGCCAGAGGTGGGATCCAGCAGGTTCTCACCAGTTCCGGAGAGGGGGTGACTAATTATTTGCGTGTGCCGAGTGGGGGTTCCTAATTGGGTCTGCTTTTCCGTTAGAAATTCCATTAGGTCCAAAAATCATAAAGTCCTGTTGTTTCCTATGTGGCTGGTTAGCGAAGGTAGAAAACGGGATCATTCTCCCTGCTAGGCTGTTTTAAAAACATGTTTTAGAAATACGGTAAAGTTCCTTGTTTAAGGAAAGTATCCTTCTTTTGATTTCTAGAAACAAAATTAAGTATTTGAAAGTATTAAGTATTTGACAGGCAGTCAATTAGAGGAGAAGTAGTTGTTTCTGTTGGCAGCAGACGATAGGACTTGCTAGAATGAGTTTAAATTATGGACAGAAAGATACCAGCTGGAAATTAGGAACTTTTTTTTTACAGTAAGAGTTTTTTACAGTCACATAGAAATTATTAATGCCCCACCCCGGAATGCCCGGCCACGCCCCTGTCGTGCCCCACCCAGCCTCATTGGCGCTACGCCACTGTTTGAATCCCACCACCATGGGAACCTGTTACTAAAATCTTTGGATCCCACCAATGTGTGGAGATCCAAGAACTCACCTGTTTGCTGATCTCTTTCCTGGATGGCTGATCTAGAGTGGATGCCCGGTGGAGCTCAAAATCACCTGTGCAGGATATCCCTGATTCCTTGGGATATTTATAGAAAGGGAGAGGGTAATCTAAAACATGTCTTATCTATTTGGCAGACATCGAGGAAAACTGGAGTGTAAAATATTACCTGTGTAGAGGAATGGTCTCCAAGGTCAGGAAAAATATTAATATCCAAACCCGGTACTTATCTGTTGGGACTTACGGACAGATTATCTGGAAATTGGACTTTGTTTTAATACATGACCTCAGCAGCAAGATTATTATATGTGCAGAAGTTGAACCATCGAGCTATATTGGAGCAGCAGTGGCGTAGGAGTGGCATAGGAGCAGCAGTGGCGTAGGAGGTTAAGAGCTCGTGTATCTAATCTGGAGGAACCGGGTTTGATTCCCAGCTCTGCCGCTTGAGCTGTGGAGGCTTATCTGGGGAATTCAGATTAGCCTGTACACTCCCACACATGCCAGCTGGGTGACCTTGGGCTAGTCACAGCTTCTCGGAGCTCTCTCAGCCCCACCTACCTCACAGGGTGTTTGTTGTGAGGGGGGAAGGGCAAGGAGATTGTCAAGCCGCTTTGAGTCTCCTGCAGGAGAGAAAGGGGGGATATAAATCCAAACTCTTCTTCTATATCTACAATTAAAGAATGGTGGGTGAAGATATTACAGCTGGCAGAGATTACCAAATTAACTTAGCTACTCAAAGAAAAGAACTTAATATGGACAATTGAAAAGCCTTGATCAAGTATTCAAACAAAACAGGGGGAAAAATTGATGATCAGTAGTTTTAAAGTTTGAGGATTGCTAAAATGAATCAATCGATAAAAATGAGAATTTTTTTTCATTAATGATCCTAAAGATTTAATTTTATCTAGGTGCTTCATGACCAAGTGCTTAAAATTTGTTTTTAGGGTTAACATTTGGAGCAGAAGAAACTTGAGTCCTTATAAAATAAGTACATTGTATATTGCTGAATGTTTATCTTTGCAGGTGTTTTTCATGTTGGAAAGATTTCGAAGTGCAAATAAAAAATAATTCAGAAAGGAAAATATCAATATCCAGAGTTGTTAGGAAGTTCTGGGGTCATTCCTATAATCACCAATCGCAAGTGGATTGTTGCATTTTAAACGAGGTGTTATTTGGTTGTGGTGGGTTTTCCGGACTGTGTGGCCGTGGTCTGGTGGATCTTGTTCCTAACGTTTCGCCGGCATCTGTGGCCGGCATCTTCAGAGGTGTATCACAGAGGAAAGTCTGATACACACTGTGTCCCGTTAGAAGGGAACCCTTCTAACTGGACACAGTGTGTAACAGACTTCCCTCTGTGATACACCTCTGAAGATGCCGGCCACAGATGCAGGCGAAACGTTAGGAACAAGATCCACCGGACCACGGCCACACAGCCCGGAAAATCCACTACAACCAGGTGAATCCGGCTGTGAAAGCCATGTGAACCAGCCCGCTGGTTGAGATAGCTGGCCAGGCAAAACAGTGAGGTCGTGAACTAGGTGAAGTGGGACCATGTGTGAGGCAGTGTGGGTGTGCAGGGGGATAAGGCGTGGCTGAATTTTGCCCCCCATGTGACCGAGGCAAGTGTTAATAGAGCTCCCATAATGCTCTCGTTCTATCCCCCCTCACAGTGCCTGAGAGGTTTTTAAAGGTTGGTCCCTACATGAGCAGGTGATTGAGAGCCAGGCTAGGCAACCATGTCACGATTTGTGTTGTGGGTAATGTGTGTATTTTGACTCTTAGCAATTGCCCTGGCCCCTGCCTGGTAGAACACTCTTCTTCTAGCTGTTCGGGCCCTGCGGGATCTTGGTGATTTCCGCAGGGCCAGCAAGACAGAGTTGTTCCACCGGGCCTTTGGAGTGTCCAGCCACTGAAAGTTCCATTTTTATGGAATTAGGGTCCATTACCATCTGTTGGACCCACCCTTTCTTTTCTCCTCTCGGGAGGGTTTAAGAGGGATATTGCGGGCATTGTTATGTTATGTATTAATTGCTGCATTTTAATTTAGATTATTCAGAGATTAACTTGTATTTGATTTTACGTTTATCTGTATTTGAATGTCATGTTGTTCACCGCCCAGAGCCCTTCGGGGGTTGGGCGGTATATAAGTTGAAAAAAATAAATTAATAAAAATAAATAAAAATCAACATGAAGTTTCCTGCTTCCTTCCCAAAACTGTACCAGGAACTCCTGGGCAAAACTAGAAACGTAAAGACGCAGGAACGACCTGTGCAGTGCCATGAACAGATAGAGAGGGCAAAGGTGAAAAAGCTTCAAATGGTTTTTCTGCCCTATTATATTACTCAGGGGGTAATAAATCAGTCAGGGCCTGATTACACCTTGAACTCCAGAACAAAAAGAAAGAAATGAAGTGCACGCTGGGACAGAATCAAGCAGGATAATCAGATCCTGGAATTCTGCCCACACAGAAGTTAGAATCATAGAATGGAAGAGTTGGAAAGGACCATATAGCCGCTCTGAGCCCAACTTGCGTTTGGGAAGGGCGGAGTATAAATTGAATAAAATAAAATAAATCTAGTCCAGTAGCAGTGCTTAATTCGTCAGACTGTTACCACTGCTGCTCGGGTAACAATAAGTGATTTCAGCTCAGCAACGTAATGAGGCGCAGGAAGCCGACGTTCTTCAAAGCAAAAGGATTTTATTTGCAGGGTCACAGCTCGGGCAGGAGAATTGTGCCCTTGCAACGCAGCGCAAGAACTTTTATCCCCGAACTTCAAAGGGGCAAAGGGGCAGGAAAAGGGGAGGAGAGGGGGCAAGTCCCTCGCCAAACACCAATAAGAAAACAAACAAGATCCAGTTACACTTTCTGAATGGGATTCCCAAATCCCGCCATACAACCGCCTTCCCATGAGATCTCGCAATGGTGCTGAATGGAGAGAGCAGATAAAGTTCATTGAGGAAATCCAGGTGGGCTCACTGCTGTCAGCCTTGTGCCATCTCCTCTATCAGGATGGCTGTTTCCTTTGGTATCACTCCTGAGGCTCCCCCCCCGCCTCACAGCAACAAATAAAAGTTCAAAGTGTCCAATGGTGGTCCCTGCACGTCTTCCAACTGCTGGGGACCTCTGGGTGCTGGCAATAGATTTGATTTGGTAAGTCCAAAGAGGGTCTTTTGTCTTCAAGTTAATGAGCTCTGGCTGGGCGTTGGTCTAAGCTGCATTCCAGAGCCAACTTCCTTGTCCCTTAATATCAAACCTATCAGGCCACTGTTTTGGCCATCAGACACAAATTTCAAAAATAACATTTCTAAACTTAAACATTAGGGAAATCTAAAAGGGATAAATGCATATACTTACAGGCAAGACTTTCCTAAACCTAACAATAACAGGACCTTAAACTAACTGGAGAACCTAGTCAAACAAAAATCCTAAACAGTAAGAAAATCATAAATTCAACTCTAAAGGGGCTTTTATTACATCCTAGAATGGCATAAACAAGAGGGAAGCCATACATCATTGGCACAAGCATACATAAGCGTTCTCTGTGAGCCTTATGGAGGCTTCTGAACCACACAAGTCTTTGTGTCCGGGCATGGAGCCAGTGTAGCCAGGCAACCTGACTCCGGAAAATATTTTGTTTATTTTCCTGTGGCGGTAACAAAACTAGCACTGGGTAGCTCATGGCTAGAGTTGCCATATCCTGAAGAAAAATGTCGTTAATAAAACTAGAGGCTTAATAGGATTTTACTTAACATGTTCACAAAAGCTTCAAAGACTAATTTGCCCAGATAATGTTGCAAATTGATCTGAGCCTATTGCAACAGGGAAAGAGGTTTAGAAATCTAATAATAAAGAGATGAATACATAAACAAACGAATGAGTAAATAAACCTTTATGAAAGGGACACGGTTGCTTTCTTTTTTCATCAAGTATATAAAATCTTCAAAAAAAGGTAGGGTAGTGCAGAATGAAACAGTCAGAGGAAGCTGCACAGCTGGTAATTATGTACGTTGGTAGTATTAGATTATTGTACTTGTATTAAGCAACTTTTATATGTTCCGATTACATTTAATTATCAAAATAATTGCTGTATTTATAGACTTATGACAATCTTCTTTCCATGAACTTGACTGCAAATTGAATGGAAAGAGGCTGAAACACTCGCCCAAGGCCGGAAAGGCTGGAGAACGTTTGTTGCCCAATAGGCTACTTAGCATGATGATGATGTCGACGATGACGTCGACGATGACGTCGACGACAACAACAATGACGACTGTAAGTGCTTTAACAGTATTAGTTGGCAAATATATTTTAATGGGGACGTTTTTCCTGTCCCTAATATCATGTTATTATTATTTTTCACAAACTGAATTCTTCGAACCTAGAAGCTATCGAGGCATAGCTTAAAACCAATGGCTTGCTAGCTCTGGGTGTTTGTTTTCTGAAAACACTACAAACATGATATGAGAAATTCTATCCTTGAAATTGGTGTATTTCTGTGCTCATTGAAATTTATATGTATATACATACACACACACACACACACACACACACACACATATCAGTTTCTCATAAGAACATAAGAACAAGCCAGCTGGATCAGACCAAAGTCCATCTAGTCCAGCTCTCTGCTACTCGCAGTGGCCCACCAGGTGCCTTTGGGAGCTCACATGTAGGAGGTGAAAGCAATGGCCTTCTGCGGCTGCTGCTCCCGAGCACCTGGTCTGCTAAGGCATTTGCAATCTGAGATCAAGGAGAACCAAGATGGGTAGCCAAAGATCGACTTCTCCTCCATCAATCTGTCCAAGCCCCTTTTAAAGCTATCCAGGTGAGTGGCCATCACCACCTCCTGTGGCAGCATATTCCAAACACCAATCGTGTGTTGTGTGAAGAAATAATTGCTTGTAGAAATATTTATTTATTTATTTATTTATTTATTCATTCATTCATTCATTCATTCATTCATTCATTCATTTATTTTGATTTCAGTATACTGCCCCATCCCGAAAGGGCTCTGGACGGTATACAACATAATAATCATAAAATGCAAGTAACAACAGGGGCGCGTAAACAAAAACCGATAAAAAATTAGCCAGCGGTGCCATTCTCTCTTAACTTGTTTAAGTGTGACAAGTCTTTTTGATGAAAACATCTGATGAAATCTTACGGGTTGGGGGGGGGAGTTCCCCCACTACCCTTAGATGGTGATTTGCAGGTTTCCCTCAGTTCTGCTGTATGTACATCTATGATGCACGTAGAGCATGGCCTTGGGAAATTACTCCAGCAGGGCAAAAATTGGCCCTTGGGGCAGTTTCAGCCCAGGAAAAATGGCACAGGGGAAGAGGCGGAAGTCCATTTGGTCAGTCCTGGGTGGACACAATATGAACTGAGCGCCGCATGGAGTTCTGGGTAACCCAGACGTGACTGGCGCAGATTGCAGTCTGGATCAGATCAGTGTCTGGCAGGAATGTAGAAAGACACTATGTGGGGAAGCCCCAGAAGGTGGCGAAACAGCCGCTTCCTTGTGTCTCAGTCTTTCCTCGGCATTCCCTGGTTGGTTCAAAGGGCATTCAAGCACTCTCGGGGTTTGTAAAGTACCCGTGTTCCATTTTGCTTGCGTTCTCTTCTCTTCATTGTTCCCCCCATGAAATCTTGGTTCTGAGTTTCTAGTTCAGGCGTGGTGGGGACGTAAGCAGGCGGAAAATCTAAATCACAGCCCCTGGTACGATTACAACTCATTAAGGACAATTTACTGCCATAGAAGATAAGATTAGACCTGTTGGATTAGACCTAACCAGATGCCCTGGGGAAAACCCTGAAGCAGGAAGAGAAGGCATCTACTGTTGCTGCCCCCAGTAGGGTTGTTCCATTCAGGATCGTGACCTATGACCCACCACTAGTGAAAGTCTTTGACTTCCCTTTGGATTTTCCTTGTAGGGAAGGTGCTCCAAACGCTTGAAGAAGAAGAAGAAGAAGAAGAAGAAGAAGAAGAAGAAGAAGAAGAAGAAGTAGTAGTAGTAGTAGTAGTAGTAGTAGTAGTAGTAGTAGTAGTAGTAGTAGTCCTGCTGGCTGACCTTGGGCTGGTCTCAGTTCTCTCTGAACTCGCTTGGCCCCACCTACCTCACAAGGGGTGGGGAGAGGAAGGGAAAGGAGTTTCTAAGCCTCCTTGAGTCTCCTTATAAGAGAGAAAGCGGGGGATATAAATCCAAATTATTCTCGTTGTTGTTCTATCCATGCCATGCCACCTTTTTGGAAGGGGAATTGTCATATTTGGTCCAGCATTAATTTGGTAGACCATGAAAGATCTAGGTTCATGTAGAAGAAGAGTAGGAAGAGTTTGGATTTATATCCCCCCTTTGTCTCCTGCAGGAGACTCAAAGGGGCTTACAATCTCCTTGCCCTTCCCCCCTCACAACAAACACCCTGTGAGGTGGGTGGGGCTGAGAGAGCGCCGAGAAGCTGTGACTAGCCCAAGGTCACCCAGCTGGCGTGTGTGGGAGTGTACAGGCTAATCTGAATTCCCCAGATAAGCCTCCACAGCTCAGGCGGCAGAGCTGGGAATCAAACCCGGTTCCTCCACATTAGATACACGAGCTCTTAACCTCCTACGCCACTGCTGCTCTGTTTTCAGCCACTGTAGTGACTAGATTGATCTATGCTACAGTAATCACAAAGTTCAACTTATTATAAGGGTTTTACGTGGAGATGCCTTTGAAGGTAGACACCTCAGGTAGGCACATGTTAGTCTGCAGGAGAAGAGCCAGTAACACCTGAAAGACAAAGAAGATTTCCAGGATATAAGCTTTCAAGAATCGAGGCATCTGATAAAGGGAATCTTGAATGCTTATACATTGGAAGTCTTAGTGGTTTCTAAGTTGCTACTGAACTTCAGGGCGACTCAGATACTGATTATACATTGCGCAGCTCAAGTGTTCTCTCATTGTAAACACATCTGTCATTGATTGGATTTATGGGTTTATGGGTTGGGTCACGAGGGTGTGACAGTATTTGCATTTGGACCTGATGAGCAGGTGCGCTGACATCATTTCATGTTTGCTTTCTGTACCTGCCAGGCAGTTTCCAGGAGTTCCTGGATAGGTCGTTTTCCAGAAGTTCCTAGATAGTCAGTCTTTCAGTAACCAGCTTGTTCCACTTGGTGCCATTCCAACCGGCATTTCATTTCACTGCTTTGCTGCAAGGGGTGTGAGTTCTTTACGGTGTAAATGGGCCTTAATGAATCTATTGCCTCTTGCAAAAGGGCTCAAATGGGCCTTAATGAATCTATTGCCTCTTGCAAAAGGGCTCAAATGGGCCTTAATGAATCTATTGCCTCTTGCAAAAGGGCTCAAATGGGAGGCCCTTTTATCTCCACCCTGTGTGCCCCTCCCTTATCTGTTAATGACCGAGCAGAAATTGCTTCTGTTTCTTGACATTCCTCACCTTTCAAGCATCTGTGCATGTATTTTTATCTGTAATTTTTGAAATTGCTGCTATCATGTATTTTAATGAATTTTAATGTTTTATTGCTATATTGTATTTATGAGATTTTATATTGTATTTGTTTTATGTCTCATTGTACACCGCCCAGAGCCCTTCGGGGGTTGGGCGGTCTATCAAGCCCAATAGATAGATAGATAGATAGATAGATAGATAGATAGATAGATAGATAGATAGATAGATAGATAGATAGATAGATAGATAGATAGATAGATAGATAGATAGATAGATAGATAGATAGATAGATAGATAGATAGATAGATAGATAGATAGATAGATAGATAGATAGATAGATAGATGGATGATGATGGATGATGGGATGTGCGCCGATGGGATGATGGATGGATGATGGACGGATGGATGTGGGTTGGATGGATGATGGACGGATGGATGTGGGTTGGATGGATGATGGACGGATGGATGTGGGTTGGATGGATGATGGACGGATGGATGGATGGATGGATGGATGGATGGATGGATAAAATTTCAAGCATCCTCAGTGACATGGTTGAAAGCTCCCCTGCTGAACGTCAGTGCTGATGTTAGGTTATCAGCAACCAGAAAGAGCGGCTCGACCGCCGTTAGACATGCCTGTTACACAGGAAAAGTGTAATATTTATTTAATATTTATATTCTGGAATTGGATAAGTTTTATATTGCTGATTTTGATTATGTATAGTTTTTGTGTGTCTTTGGATTGCATGTTTTAGGTACACACGTGCAAGGCCAAAAGCTATCGATGAAAGAGTTGTACTGATATCTGAGTGCCAGGCCAACCCCGAGGAAACCGGAAGTTGTGAACTATCTTGAAAGTAATGGAAAAAATAATAATGATGGCCAGGAAAAGTGAGGTGTCAACTGAAGGGCAATGGGGATAAAACACTACCTGGATCAATTCCCCTACAGAAAATGGATGATTTTGAGAGGAGAGTCTATGGCAGTGGTGGTGAACCTTTGGCACTCCAGATATTATGGACTACAATTCCCATCAGCCCCTGCCAGCATGGCCAATTGGCCATACTGGCAGGGGCTGATGGGAATTATAGTCCATAACATCTGGAGTGCCAAAGGTTCGCCACCATGGGTCTATGGCTTTGTGCCCCACTGAGATCCTCATCCTCTCCAAGCTCCATCCCCAAACCTCCAGGATTTCCCCAACCTGGACTCAGCAACCCTCCAACCCTCCCTTGCTGGTGGCCGGGGGGGCGGGGGGCGGGGAATCCGGTAGCCTTCCCTCATGTGAACAACATTCTTATCATTTTTCTGCAGCAAGTGTGCCCAAAGAGCTTTCTCATGTTCACATTATTTTCTTCAATCCGCAGTTTGAACAAGAAACTTGTTATGATTCCTGGTAAAGGTCCAACTTTTAATATATGGCATTAAGCTAAGTCTGTATGGCTCTTAACGTATGCTACTTAATTTCTTTCCCTCCAAAAGTTTGAGATGAAGAGGAGTTTGGATTTATACACTGCTTTGCTCTCCTGTAAAGAGACCCAAGGTGGCTTACGAACACCTTTCCGTTCCTCTCCCCATGACAGACACCTGGGGCTGAGAGAGTTCCTAAGAACCGTGAATACTGCAGCATGATACGCATATAGACCTTCAGATAAGTGAAATAAATTAGCAGGTATATATGAAATAAGCAGAAAACATATGTCATCCTATGGGTATCAGCAGTGGCGTAGGAGGTTAAGAGCTCGTGTATCTAATCTGGAGGAACCAGGTTTGATTCCCAGCTCTGTCGCCTGAGCTGTGGAGGCTTATCTGGGGAATTCAGATTAGCTTGTGCACTCCCACACACGCCAGCTGGGTGACCTTGGGCTAGTCACAGCTTCTTGGAGCTCTCCCAGCCCCACCTACCTGACAGGGTGTTTGTTGTGAGGGGGGAAGGACAAGGAGATTGTAAGCCCCTTTGAGTCTCCTGCAGGAGAGAAAGGGGGGATATAAATCCAAACTCTTCTTCTTTTCTACATGAGTTATCTGCCCTTGGTTGGAGAGCAGGGTTTTGTTTTGTTTTCTTGCTACCCTACAGCTTTGTGGGGCATTCCTGCACCTCCTAGAGTTTCTGCGATTTTTCTATAATGCACATTTTGCTGCAGAGTTTTGGGTAAGATTATAGATGGCTGCAGTATGGTTGATAAAATTTGCATTTTTCTGTCCACATGACATGGGAACCATTTTCCCTGTATTCATTTCCTACCCCTACATTCAGGGGGCTGTTTGTCTTTTAATCAGCAGTCAAATACTGTTATTAAAATATATACTAAAATGTATGATGGGTTCCCTGAATTCCCCGTTCTCATTTTAATTTGAGGTGTCATGCTGAGATATAAGAAAGAAGGCATAACTTTGCAACAGAAAGGTTTAGGGCAGAGGTGACGAGCCTATGGCACGGGTGCCAGAGGTGGCACTCAGAGCCCTCTCTGTAGGCATGCGCAAACAGAGTTGCCGCCCCCCCCCCCCCACACATCTAGGCTGGCCTGGGCTGCTGGGCTCGATTATTAGCATTAAACCTAAGACCTAGTTTTGGGGAAGCAGTGTAGGTAGCCCTGTTAAGCGCTATTAAACCCCACTGATTTTCATGCGAAGAACTAAAGCGCGATCCTTTACCTGGGAGTAAGCTTGGTTGCTGGCAATGGGGCTTGCTTCTGAGTAAACCCTGCTAGGGTCGTGATTCACCCGTTGGAAGAGTTGCATGGTTGCTTCAAAGCAAAGCCACCGACTACCACCAAGTTTACTCCTGAGTAACACACGTCTCAGAGCCAAATGTTTTTTCTAAACGAAAACCTCAGTATTCAGGTTAAATGGCCGTGTTGGCACTTTGCGATAAAAAAAGTGGGTTTGGGTTGCAGTTTGGGCACTCGGTCTCGAAAAGGTTCGCCATCACTGGCATATGGTGTGCTGCAGTGGCAGCTACTGCCATTGAGCAACACTTTCAAACATCTGCACAGCCAATCAGAAGCTTTGTTGGGCGAAAGCCCCACTTTGCCTCATTTGCTTTCTAAAAACGCTTGGTGGGTACCAGGAAAAGGGTCGGCAGGAGCCACGGGGCCCACGGGCACCACGATAAAGATCCCTAGGCTAGAACTCGACAGACTTTTTGTGTTAATCCAGGTGCTACATTGGACAGTAATTATTACAATCCTATTCAGTATGCAAACAGCCAAAGATAGAGTTTACTGTTGCTTCACTGCTCCACAGTCAAGATTCATAAGAGAGTTAACAGATAGGCGATCTACAAAGAGGACATTTTATTATTTATTTATTTATTTATTTATTTATTTATTTATTTATTTATTTATTTATTTATTTATTTCTCAAACTTATATACCGCCCAACCCCCGAAGGGCTCTGGGCAGTGAACAACATAAAAATTCAAATACAAATAAACATAAAAGCAAATATCAATGAATCACTAATAACATATTTAAAATGCAGCAAGTTGATACACCCTACATAAAAATTATGTAGGGCGCAGATCCGGTTTCTTGGAAGGAAGGGTGGCAGCTGTGAAGGCTCTCTAGTCCAAAAGGATGGGTTCCTCAGAGTTGTTTCTGGAATGCTGGAGAAGCAACTGCCGGCACTAAAGTACAAACTTGCAGACGTACGAGCGCTCGCTTTTGCAATTCTCATCGTTCCAAGCAACATAACCTGGAAGGAAAAAGAGAAACAGGCTGGGGAATTTTTTTTTCCTGTGCTTTAGGATCATTGATGTGGCTAGTCTGATATTATCAGATATCAGGAGCTAAGAAGGGGCAATCCCTGTCAGTGTTTGGAGGGGGGACTCGTAAAGAAGTCTTGGGTTGGTTGTGGTGGGTTTTCCGGGCTGCGTGGCCGTGGTCTGGTAAATCTTGTTCCTAACGCTTCACCGGCATCTGTGGCCGGCATCTTCAGAGGTGTATCGCAGGGCTCAGAAAATCCACCACAGCCAGCTAAAACCAGCTGTGAAAGCCTTTGACAAGTCTTGGGGTTGTTACGGAGAGGCAGGGAGTAGCAAATCACCTCTGAATATCTCTTGCCTTGAAAACCCTACCGAAGTAGCTTTACCCTACAGGGTAGCGGTGACTCGGTGGCGAAAGGAGATGTTTTGGTGGGAAGGGAGGCGGGGTCGGCAGTGTCAAAGGCCAACTCATCCTGCAGTTACGGAGACAAAATGGGTGCGTCTTCCCTCCGACCCACAGCAGATTCTGCACAGCTTGCCTTTTGGAGAGACTAGAAACAGAGCTGCTCAGAAGAAGAAGAAGAAGAAGAAGAAGAAGAAGAAGAAGAAGAAGAAGAAGAAGAAGAAGAAGAAGAAGAAGAAGAAGAAGAAGAAGGAGGAGGAGGAGGAGGAGGAGGAGGAGGAGGAGGAGGAGGAGGAGGAGGAGGAGGAGGAGGAGGAGGAGGAGGAGAAGAAGAAGGAGGAGGAGGAGGAGGAGGAGGAGGAGGAGGAGGAGGTTGGATTTATATCCCCCCTTTCTCTCCTGCAGGAGACTCAAAGGGGCTGACAATCTCCTTGCCCTTCCCCCCTCACAACAAACACCCTGTGAGGTAGGTGGGGCTGAGAGAGCTCCGAGAAGCTGTGACTAGCCCAAGGTCACCCAGCTGGCGTGTGTGGGAGTGCCCAGGCTAATCTGAATTCCCCAGAGAAGCCTCCACAGCTCAGGCGGCAGAGCTGGGAATCAAACCCGGTTCCTCCAGATTAGATACACGAGCTCTTGACCTCCTACGCCACTGCTGCTCTTAGGGGAGTACTTGGCATGGGCTGAGTTATTCCTCTACTGGTGTTCCTGCAATTGCTAAGCCTGCAAGGAGTTTTAGAAAGGCTGGCAAATCTCGAAATGGGATTTGGGCCCCCGGCATGTGACAAACTGTTCTGACTTTATCTCTTCAACCACAGCATGCGCACGTGAAGCCACCTCACACGAAATCAGCAAAATCAGCATTGCCTGCCCAGGTTTGGTTCTCTTCTCCTCCACACAAGTGGCGGGCTCTTATCTGGTGAGCAGGGTTTGGTTCCTTGCTCCTATATTCCTACTGGGTGATTTTGGGGCAGTTGCAGTTCATTCAGAACACGCTCAGCCCCACCTAACTCACAAAGTTTCTGTTGTGGGGAGAGGGAGGGAAAGGAGCTTGTAAGCCACCTTGAGTCTCCTCGCAGGAGAGAAAGGTGGAGTATAAATCCATCCTCCTCTTCTTCTGGGAGACAGCCTCCTCCATCTCTGGGAGACCCACAGCTTTGAGACGTCTCACCTGATGATGAAAAGACTCACCTGTGTGACACGAAAGCTCTACGCAGTATTCGTTATTTGCAGAATTGCTAGGCTCACCAGCAGCCCAAGGCCTGTAGTTGACTATCGATCTATCAGACCATCTCCAGCGTCGGTTCTGCTTTGACAAGAAAGAGGTTTTGGTTAGGGGCAGAAGGACAAACAACGAGGGATATATTTACATAGGAAATGTGCCAGCTGCCTTTCCAGAGATTTGTCCAAGGTAGCTCACCGTGAAGTCGTAAAAGCATGAAAATAAACCCAAGCATAATCATGACGAGTTCCTCTTCGCTCCAGTATCAGAGAGATGAGCCTGCCTTTCACACCAGGTGATAGAGTGATGGAGCATCTGCCCTCCACCCTGTAATGCTAGCACCTTTGTATGCCCTGATCTCTCCCCCCCCTTCTCTTTTGGCCCACCCTGTTCCTCCTGCTGACTAGCTGAGTGTTGACGGGCAGTGGTGATTGCCTGCTATTACTGTTACCGCCCAGGAAAATACCCGAGTTACCTGACTACACTGGCTCCATGTCAGGACACACAGACCTGTGTGGCTCAGAAGCCTCCATAAGGCTTGCAAAGGACGTAGATATGTGATTGTGCCAATGTTATATGGCTTCCCTCTTGCCTCTGCCCCTTTTAAGGTGTAATGAAAACCCCTTTAGTGTTGAATTTATGATTTGCCAACTGTTTAGGATTATATTTTAGTTAGGTTCTCCGGTTGATTTAAGGTTTTGTTACTGTGTATTTAGGATATTCTTGTCTATCAGTATATGTGCTTGTACTCTCTAAGGTTTTCTCCAATGTTTAAGGTTAGAAATATTATTTTTGATATTTGTGTTTGTTAGTAAAAGCAGTAGCCTGTAGAAGCTGATATAAAGGGACAAGGAAGTTAGCCCTGGAATTCAGTTTAAACCAACACCCAGGTAATCCCATCTTCACCAACAAAAGGGCCTTTTGACTAACAAAGGATGGACTCAGGGTGTGGACTAACTGTTGGAAGATGTCACCCTGTTTTGCTATTGGACTGTTTGAAGTTTTACTCTCAGGGTCCAGAAGCTCATTGGACTGTTCACATCCTTACTTTCAGGATCCAAGAATTCATTGGATCATTTAAACTTGTCTCTGTCTAACACTCCCAAGGAACCACCTCAGGCAAGAAGGTGCAACCTTTTCTTCTGGGATCTGATCTCATCAGCATGTGCAAAAGGATTGTTTTCTCCCTTTGGTGTTCTAGGATGTTTTCTCTGTATTAGATGGAAGGAGACCGCCCCCTTCCTGGTTATTGCACTATGGGGGTGGGACTGCCCCACACCCCCTTTCTGGGTTACTGGAGAAAGGTATAAAGGGCTGATGCACAGCCATGTGAGGGTCCTTTTTGCTGAGCTGGGCCAAGAAATCACTTGCCAATAAAGAACCTCCCTGCTTTCGAAGAAACTCTGGTCTCCTGCGCCTTTCCTCCTTGCCTTGCTGCCACGAGCTGAAATCACTCCTAGAAATCACTTTACGTTACCAGGGCAGCAATAACATTACCAGGAATCTGGGAACCCTATTTATGAGGGATACTGTTTTCGAAATCAGTCGTATGAATTTAAGAAGTCAACACAAACAAGCGGAGTGGACACTCACCCTCTGGGGGTCATGCAGTCCGATCCAGACATTCTGGCAGTCTTGCTGAGAGGCCTTGATGTGTTTGGCCAACACAGCTCCTTCGGCTTTGCTAGAAATGGAAGCGAGGTGCCCGTTGGTGCCTTGGCTCTGGCAGTCAATCTGGGGGAGGGAGAAGAAGGGTCAAGTAGGGGAGGCGCATTTTAGGGCCATCAGGCGCTACAATGTCAAATTACAATGACCACCACTATTTTGTGGAAGAATGACAGAAATCTGACTGAGGGCAACATTCAAAACCAGCAGGAGGCCATTTTTAATCTTCCTAATACTATTGCAGAATTGAAAGCTGTTCTACTTCCAAAACAAATAAGCAGAAAACACTTCAAAGGCAAACTGCAATACGAAGGTGCCGAGTTCAAATTCATGAAGGAATTAAATACAGCCTGTCTTTCTGGCTCGAACAGAAACTTGGATTCCTCACTGGCTGTAATTGTAATACCTGAGTAGGACCTACTTACTACAGAAAGTCATCAAAAGATTGGAGAGCTTGCTTGAGAGGGAGGCTGTGGAGGGTAGAAAGGGCATGGCTCAGTGGCACAGCCTCTGTTTGGCATGCAGAATATCCCCTCGGTTCACCTCGGCATGGCCAATTTAAACTACCAGGCAGCAGGTTATGGGTAACATCTTTCTGCTGCCTTGGGAGAGATGCTGCTTGGAGTCTTCTTTGGAGATATGGTGGGATACAAATGCAATAAATAAACGAATCGTAACTTTAACGAACGTAATCTAATCAAAACGAATCTTAAATCCGGTAATCCAACGTAAATCTAACGAATGTAGGAATGAATAAGCAGATGATCGAAGAGGTTATCACTTTCTGGTAGTTAGCATTCCAACACCAATCTTCACGTTAACGCGGTGATTTGGTGTTTGGAATATGCTGCCACAGGAGGTGGTGATGGCCAATAACCTGGATAGCTTTAAAAAGGGCTTTCACAGATTTATGGAGGAGAAGTTGATCTATGCCCCAATCTTGATCCTCCTTGATCTGAGATTGCAAATGCCTTAGCAGACCAGGTGCTCGGGAGCAGCAGCAGCAGCAGAAGGCCATTGTTTTCACCTCCTGCACGTGAGCTCCCAAAGGCACCTGGTGGGCCATTGCGAGTAGCAGAATGCTGGACTAGATGGACTCCGGTCTGATCCAGCAGGCTATTTCTTATGTTCTTATGTTCTTATGAACCCACTGGGTCTGATTCAGGATAATGGGCACAGCAACAACACGGGTTCATGTATTCAAGGCAAAAGGCTAAAGGGTTTGGGGCCTTTCATTTTAAAAAAGAAATTACACAGGGAAGTATGGCAGAATTTTACAAAATTAGGCGGAGAAAGTAGACAGAGGGGACTGTTTCCTCTACACCCGTAATAATCAAATAATAACTCCAAAAAAGAAAACCCGATGGAATTGACCAGCAAAAAATTCAGGATGCACCAAAGTAATTATTTTGACGCATATAATGTAGAACGAGTTTATGGAATTAGCTGACACACAAATCAATCGTGGCCCCTTCTAAGGGCGAATTCAAAAGGGGATTCAGAACAAAAATCCTGATAAGGTATAGCTACCAAGCTTTGAACCTTGTTCATTATCTAGAACCTCCATGTTTACAGAGTGTGTGTTTCTGAATTCTGGCTGTCAGGCAGGGTAGCTAGCACAGGTTGCTGTCTCAGTGGGATGGGCAGAGAGTGGCCAAGAAGCGCCTCTTCTTACCTCTGCTTCAGCCCAGCTCATTTTGTCTTGCAAAAGTCCATAGCAGCTGCCTCCATAGAACATCCATCCTCCAGGGCAAGACGACGCTGCCACACCTGCTCAAGGAAAAGGGTAAAAAAACAGGGGTGAGGGGAGAGAATGGATGAAATGACTTTGACTCCGGAGAAAGGGGTGGGATGTGAGGAAAGGAGGGAGGAGAAGGGACCTTGAGTGCCAGGACATTGGTGAAGAATCCCCATTTCAGAGTAGTCAGTGGTTTCTCTTCCAGAACCAGAACATTATTTCATTGGTTGTGTCTAGAGCAGGGCGGGGCTCCCCAATACGGTACCGATGGGCACCATCTCACCCACCAATATTTTTCTTGGCACCTACTGGGTACTTTTAGAAGGTGGGTGGGCCTGTTGCCCAGCAGGGCTTCTGATTGGCCTCTGAAGAGCCAATCGGCTATGCAGATGCAAATACTGTTGTTTCAGTGGAGAATTTGTGCCCACCAGCCCGTTCTAGAATTGCAAAGGTGCCCAAAGGCCTGCATCCATAGGAAAGGAATCATATATCAGATGTGTTTTTAT
This sequence comes from Sphaerodactylus townsendi, assembly GCF_021028975.2. NCBI lineage: Eukaryota > Metazoa > Chordata > Lepidosauria > Squamata > Sphaerodactylidae > Sphaerodactylus > Sphaerodactylus townsendi. Next base: position 3,815,882 of record NC_059430.1, on the reverse strand, counting down.
GGAACCCTCCTGTGAGTGAGAGATCATACAAACCTGCTTATGAGTTTGTAAAACCCTGGGAAGGAAGGAAGGAAGGAAGGAAGGAAGGAAGGAAGGAAGGAAGGAAGGAAGGAAGGAAGGAAGGAAGGAAGGAAGGAAGGAAGGAAGGAAGGAAGGAAGGAAGGAAGGAAGGAAGGAAGGAAGGAAGGAAGGAAGGAAGGAAGGAAGGACGGACGGACGGACGGAAGGACGGAAGGACGGAAGGACGGAAGGACGGAAGGACGGAAGGACGGAAGGACGGAAGGACGGAAGGACGGAAGGATTCTGCAATAGATACAAGTTCAGGTCTTTGGGAATGATTACAAAATATTGTGTACAAACAGGCAAAAATGTTAATTGAAATTTGCCAGGTTGAATCGGGGGGGGGGGTGTTCTGCAGAAACTTAACTCTTGGGCATGGACCAGCGACCAGGAAGCCACAGAAGGCCAAGGAGAACCAGGGAAGGAGGCCCATCTTCTTTCTTCCAGTCCTGTGGAGAGCAAGAGTAGGGGATGAAAAGAGAGGAGGCTGAGAGCGACTTGTTTAATCACGTATGTTAGCTGCCCCGAGCCCAGCTAAGGCCGGGGAGGGCAGGATATTATAGCAAATAAAGTAAAAATAAAAATCAGTTTCCTTAGGAAAAAATAGCTGCGTTCTGTAGGGATAACCTAACGGAAGAAGAGATGGTTTTTATATCCTACTTGAGTCTTGGCTTACCAGCTCCTTTTCCCTTCCTCTCCCCACAACAGACACCTTGTGAGGTTGGTGGGGCTGAGAGAGTTCGGAGAGCACTAAGCGGATTGGTCTGAAAGTTGCAGGGAGTGAATCCTTGCACGCCAGGATTATAATTTCATTGCCCCCCGCCAGCATGACCACTGGGCTGCGCTGGCAGGCTGATGGGAATTGTAGTCCATAACAACTGGAGTGCCAAAGGTTCGCCACCACTGCGTCAACCATCTGGTTTCACAGTGAGAAGAAGAGGAATTTGAATCTATTCCCTGTACTTTCCCTCCTATAAAGAATCTTTAAACACCAGTCTGACTTGTAGTCCTTGCAGCACCAAGGAATTATGATTACATGTTCCTTGGGTATGCTGGAAGTTCCCTTCCCCCATCCCACTGATTCCTGTATCTTGGTGGCCACTAATCCAAAGGACACAGCAACGGCAGGGAGTCCACTTTCACAATGGAAATCTCCGATGCTTAACTCCAGCGAAAGGGAAGCCCTTCCTCTTGGGCACCAAGGTGCAGAGGGAGCACGGCTGGTACTCACCTGTCTCTCTATCCAGCTGGTGAACCTGTCGAGCTGATAATTCGGTCGCCCACCTGTGCAAATGACAACTCTTATTGGGGCATTTATAGGCTGTATTTGTGGGTGGGTCACATTTCTTTGGAAAATTTACGGTAAAGTAAACTCTGAGATTTGGCCTATCTTCGAGGAAGTATTTTGCATATACGCTGATAACAATATTTACCTTGAGAAAACAGATAGTGTATCTAGAGGATTGTGTATCAAGGGTGTGTTTGGAAAGGGGGGGGGGAATGAGGGGAGACTGGAGCCGTTAACATCGGCACCAAAGCATCAGAGCTGCAGTTGTGATGGACAGGGTGGATGCCGCCAATCACACGCCTGCAGACACTGGGAGCCGTCGGGACCAGCCAGGGTGGGGCTGGACAGAGAGTGGGCAACAATGAGTTTATGTGGCCTATAACCCTCCCCTCAATAGGTTGATGGGAAGGGGGTTGGGCCAACAGTGGGGTCTCCCCATTGGGCAGCCATTTAATCTTTGCTTCGTTTCAAATATGTATAATCCTTGTCTGATAACATTGCTTTGCTCTACGTCAGAGCCGCTGTGGCGGAATCCTCTTCTTCCTAGTGACGCCCCTTTTTATTAATTTCTTAATTTTCTTAAAGTGATTAGGAGCAGCAGTGGCGTAGGAGGTTAAGAGCTCGTGTATCTAATCTGGAGGAACCGGGTTTGATTCCCCGCTCTGCCGCCTGAGCTGTGGAGCCTTCTCTGGGGAATTCAGATTAGCCTGGGCACTCCCACACACGCCAGCTGGGTGACCTTGGGCTAGTCACAGCTTCTCGGAGCTCTCTCAGCCCCACCTACCTCACAGGGTGTTTGTTGTGAGGGGGGAAGGGCAAGGAGATTGTCAGCCCCTTTGAGTCTCCAACAAGAGAGAAAGGGGGGATATAAATCCAAACTCCTCCTCCTCCTCCTCCTTCTTCTTCTTCTTCTTCTTCTTCTTCTTCTTCTTCTTCTTCTTCTTCTTCTTCTTCTTCTTCTTCTTCTTCTTCTTCTTGGAAAATCCCAGGCTGAGAGGAATAAAATGAGCCAAACTGTCATTGGGAATGGGGCCTGTGCAACCCCCCCCCCCCCAAAAAAAATTGTTTATATCATGCCTTACACCCATTATTTTTGGTCTGTGTGGAATCCGCCTTTGCTAAGCAAAAGGCAGGGGAAGGTACTCACCTGCCCACAAGCTTAGAGCTGGAGAGGGGGTGTCATCCAGCAGCCCCAGAGGTCCCTCGTGTGACATTATGTCGTCCTCCTCATTTCCCCCATGCATAGAAGGGAGCAGGCTTTGTGGAGCCTCGTTTCTCAGCCCTCCTGTAAAGTTGGTTGTGGTGGGTTTTCCAGGCTGTGTGACTGAGGTCTGGACACAGTGTGTAACAGACTTATCTCTGCGATACATCTCTGAAGATGCCGGCCACAGATGCAGGTGAAACGTTAGGGACAAGATCCACCAGACCACGGCCACGCAGCCCGGAAAGCACACAACATGCCCGTGAAAGCCTTCGACAATACAACAGATTTAGGAAGCTCTCCATTTGCAAAACATAGTACTTCAAGATATGGTGACAGGGTTACCAACTTAGGGTTGGGAAACAGCTGGAGATTTTGGGAGTGAAGCCTGAATTTATTTTATTTTATTTTATTTTATTTTATTTTATTTTATTTTATTTTATCTATCTATCTATCTATCTATCTATCTATCTATCTATCTATCTATCTATCTATCTATCTATCTATCTATCTATCTATCTATCTATCTATCTATCTATCTATCTATCTATCTATCTATCTATCTATCTATCTATACCGTCCTACCACCAGGGGGCTCTGGGCGGTGTACAACATAAAATTCCATCGTAATTACAAGCGAACAAAAGTAGCAAAGACTAAATAGCAGTAAATAGTTTACACATCCTGTAGGCTCTGACAATTATAAAATGGGATCACTGAATCCCTTTAAAATTCCCTTAAAAACAGCGGTTAATTTAATGAAAGGCGTCCAGCGAGACCCATTTTTAAAACCCTCCCCAAGAGGGAGGAAACGGCGGGTCCCATAGGTGGTAAGGGCCCCCTAATATGGTGGAGCAAACAAGAGGGGGCACTTCACTCAGCGGCTGGTCTCTCCAAAGGCCTGGCGGAACAACTCAGTCTTACAGGCCCTGCGGAATTCTCCAAGGTCCCGCAGGGCCTGGACAGCTGGAGAAAGAGTGTTCCACCAGGCCGGGGCCAGAGCTGTAAAGGCCCTGGCCCAGGTGGAGGCCAGCTGCATCACTGAGGGGGTTGGGAACCAGACAGCAAATTGGCCTCTGCTGAACGCAGAGGCCGAGCAGGGACGTATGGGGTAATGCGGTCCCGAAGGTACAATGGTCCCAGGTCACATAAGGCCTTAAAGGTCAACACCCACACCTTGAAGACGATTTGGAACTCGACTGGAAGCCAATGCAAACGACACAACACAGGCTGGATATGGTCATGAAAGGCGCCTCCTGTGCGCAACCAAGCCCCTGTGTGTTGGACCAGCTTTAACCTCCGAATCAAACACAAGGGAAGGCCCGCATAGAGCGAGTTACAATAGTCTAGCCTAGAGGTGACCGTTGCATGGATCACAGTGGCCAGGTCTGTTTGGGAGAGGAAGGGAGCCAAGCATCGGGCCTGGTGAAGATGAAAAAACACAGACTGGGGCGTAAGGGCCACCTGGGTCTCCATTGAAAGAGATGAATCCAGGTGGACCCCCAGGCTGTGGACAGAGGAGGTCGGCGCCAATGAGACCCCCTCCCACACCGGGATCCCAGATCCCAGAGAAACGAGTCAATCCACTGAAGGAGGAGGAGTTTGGATTTATACCCCACCTTTCTGCTACCGGGTGTAAGCGAGACCTCCAAGGTCGCTTTACAAAGCTTCCTTCCCCCCTTCCTCTCCCCCACACAACAGACACACTGTGTGAGGTACGTGGGGCTGAGAGTGGTCTGAGAAGACTGTTACTAGCCCAAGCAGGAATACGGGAGTGCGGAAGCACATCTGGTTCACCAGATAAGCCTCCGCCACTCATGTGGAGGAGTGGGGAACGAAAACGGGTTCTCCAGATTAGTATCCACTCTGCTCTTAACCACTACAACCATCGCCATGGCTCTTCTAAGTCCCTGTATGCCAAAGCATCTGTGCCAGTTTGCGCTGCGTGTTATGGTGGGTCACGCACGCATCCAATGCGATTGCACAGTTAATCTGATATGTCATGACTTGTGTTTCCGGATGTGTGACATCAACAAGTGGTAAAACGTATTGGCCACAACTGTAATTGTGCACAAGAAAACATCTGGCCACACAGAACATAAGGTTTTGCATACAATAGTACCTATAAGGTTCATTTCTGGATTTGTTATTTTTATAGTAATGTCTCTATGTATGACCACTGAAGAAGGCTAGATAAGCGGATACCCGTCTGATTCTTCATTGGTCGCTGACTTAATCGAGGAGGAGTTTGGATTTATATCCCCCCTTTCTCTCCTGCAGGAGACTCAAAGGGGCTTACCATCTCCTTGCCCTTCCCCCCTCACAACAAACACCCTGTGAGGTAGGTGGGGCTGAGAGAGCTCCGAGAAGCTGTGACTAGCCCAAGGTCACCCAGCTGGCATGTGTGGGAGTGCACAGGCTAATCTGAACTCCCCAGATAAGCCTCCACAGCTCAGGCGGCAGAGCTGGGAATCAAACCCGGTTCCTCCAGATTAGATACACGAGCTCTTAACCTCCTACGCCACTGCTGTGGGATGCTCTTGTTTAACGTCAGAGAGCCCCCCCCCCCAGAGGGCCCACGGTGCATGTGAGAGCTTCTTATTTGGCAATCAAGATTGGGTGTGTCCTCGGGAGAACATGGCAGCAGTGACGGCGGCGGCACTTAGATGGAACGTGTGTTGGTTAGCAGATAGAACAACTATTCATGGGCCCAGCACCCCACTTTGGACAGAATAACCACTTAAGACCCGGCACCCCACTTCCTGAAGTTCGAGGGTTCTTTACATTTATATGGACTATTCAGCTTTAGATGTTGTTTCTTTAAATGAAGGGGGTTGAATGTAGCCATCTATGTTGTTGTTGTTGTTTATGGTGCTAGTTATATTTATAATGAGAATTGTTGCTTTATATAATTTATGATGTTATGTTATGATTACTGATACCTGTGTTATGCTGTGTTATGATTATGACTACTTATGTTGTGTTATGATTACTGTTATAATTTATTTTTATTTATTGTTATTTATTATTAATTTTATCTACCGCCCTCCCCCTGAGGGCTCAGGGCGGTTCACAACAAGGTTAAAACATACATTAAAACATAATTTAAATATTAATTACATAAAAACAGAACCCATTAAAAAATGTGGATGGCGTCTGGCTACTCCCCTCCCCCCCCTTGTGCCCACGGGAGGCCAGATGACACGGTAGATGTGGTTTTAACCAGGCTGGCCAAACGCCCGGCGGAATAGGTCCGTCTTGCAGGCCCTGCGGAAACTCTGTAAGTCCCACAGGACCCTGATCTCCCTAGGGAGCCCATTCCACCAGGTAGGGGCCAGGGCTGAAAAGGCCCTGCCCCTCGTCGAGGCCAGCCTGATCATTTTGGGGCCAGGGATCACGAGTAGGTCCTCCTCCGAGGAGCGGAGGGGCCTACCGGGGCAATATGGGGACAGGCGGTCCCTCAGGTCCAAGGGTCCGAGACCGCGAACGGCTTTGAAGGTCAAAACCAACACTTTAAACATAATCCGGAACTCAATCGGCAGCCAGTGCAGATGGTATAGGATCGGTGCAATTCGATCCCTGCTCGAACTGCTATGCTTACAATGCTATGTTCATTGTTGTTTAAAATATGTTATAATGCTGTTTATTGATTGTTTATGGGGAAGAGGCGGAAGTCCATTTGTTCAGTGCTGGGTGGACAGCACAGCACGGAGTTCAAGGTAACCCAGATGTGACTGGAGCAGATTGCAATCTGGATCAGATCAGCGTCTGGCAGGAATGTCGAAAGACACTTTGTGGGGAAGCCCCAGAAGGTGGCAAAACAACCACTTCCGTGTGCCTCAGTCTTTCCTCGGCCTTCCCTGGTTGGTTCAAAGGGCATCCAAGCACTCTCGGGGGTTGTAAAGTACCCGTGTTCCATTTTGCTTGCGTCCTCTTATCTTCTCTTCATTGTTCCCCCCATGAAATCTTGGTTCTGAGTTTCTAGTTCAGGCATGGTGGGGACGTAAGCAGGCGGAAAATCTAAATCGCAGCCCCTGGTATGATTACACCTAATTAAGGACAATTTACTGCCATAGAAGATAAGATTAGACCTGTTGGATTAGACCTAACCAGGCCAGCCAGACGCCCTGGGGAAAACCCTGAAGCAGGAAGAGAAGGCATCTATCAGTCACAAACCAGGAAAGGGATTTGGGTGTCTTAGTTGATAGTTCCATGGGAATGTCAACTCAATGCATGGCGGCTGTGAAAAAGGCAAACTCTATGCTGGGGATCATTAGGAAAGGAATTGAGAATAAAACTGCAAAGATTGTCATGCCCTTATATAAAGCAGTGGTGCGACCGCACTTGGAGTCCTGTGTCCAGTTCTGGTCGCCTCATCTCAAAAAGGATATTGAGGAGATAGAAAAAGTGCAGAGAAGGGCAACAAGGATGATTGAGGGACTGGAGCACCTTCCCTATGAGGAGAGGCTGCAGCGTTTGGGACTCTTTAGTTTGGAGAGGAGGCGGCTGAGGGGGGATAGGATTGAAGTCTATAAAATTATGCATGGGGTAGAAAATGTTGACAGAGAGAAATTTTTCTCTCTTCCTCACAATACTAGAACCAGGGGGCATTCATTGAAAATGCTGGGGGGAAGAATTAGGACTAATAAAAGGAAACACTTCTTCACGCAACAACGTGTGATTGGTGTTTGGAATATGCTGCCACAGGAGGTGGTGATGGCCACTCACCTGGATAGCTTTAAAAGGGGCTTGGACAGATTGATGGAGGAGAAGTCGATTTATGGCTACCAATCTTGATCCTCTTTGATCTGAGATTGCAAATGCCTTAGCAGACCAGGTGCTCGGGAGCAACAGCCACAGAAGGCCATTGCTTTCACCTCCTGCACGTGAGCTCCCAAAGGCACCTGGTGGGCCACTGCGAGTAGCAGAGAGCTGGACTAGATGGACTCTGGTCTGATCCAGCTGGCTTGTTCTTATGTTCTTATGTTCTTATGTTCTTAATCCAGAGTCTGTTTATTGATTAAAGGTCCGAGACCTAACAAGGACACGAATGGATCACTCTGAGTGACCAAGGAGGATCTAATGGCATTGGATAACCTTCCAGGTTCTTGGGTGCTGCAGTATGAAGGGAGAGAACTCCTATCCCTTTCCAGAGATTCTCTTCTTCTAAATGTCCACTTTGTTGATCTGCATAAAAATCTCTTCTCTTGGCTGCGGGTCCTTTTCATTGTACTTCACTGAACTGGTCTAGAGCAGAATCAAAAAGATACACACACCTTAACTTCTAAAGCCCAATATGGGTATAAAATTGGGTATAAAAATTGGGTATAAAAGTTCCTTTTCTAAAGCCCAATATGGGTATAAAATTGGGTATAAAATTGGGTATAAAAGTTCCTTTTCTAAAGCCCAATATGGGTATAAAATTGGGTATAAAAATTGGGTATAAAAGTTCCTTTTCTAAAGCCCAACATGGGTATAAAATTGGGTATAAAAATTGGGTATAAGAGTTCCTTTTCTAAAGCCCAATATGGGTATAAAATTGGGTATAAAAGTTCCTTTTCAAAAAACAAACAGAACTTTTTGCAGAAACCTACTCCAATCCATCTCCAAGGTTATTCTGTATGCTATATCCCAGCGCACAAAGAGAATCTCAGAGGGCGCTACAGAGCCGGACTTGCAATACTAACCACAACTTCTTTATTTTCTGATGTTTTGACTCTTCCAGTTTGTGAACACTTGGCGCATGCAGTAAAGATAACAGGGGAAGGTTATCTTTACATAATGATTAATATTTACCTTCCCCCTAGCTCCATCAATATGACAAGGGAAACACAGTGGCGTAAAATCACTGAATATTTAGAAACTTTACAACTTTCTAACAAATGCGATAAATGGTTGGTAGCAGGAGATCTTAATGCCAGGGTCGATAAAGATGAGCAGTGCCTCCAGAAGTTGGGAGGGCTGGACACAGAGAATTGCCCATGGTATTTTCCCTTAACCAGAAAATCAAAAGATATTTTGACTAATGCGGTGGGGGTAGACTTTGTGAAATTTTGCTCCCATTTTGGCTTAATACACTTAAATGGCTTAACCCAATATGCAACCTCAGGTGACTACACCCATGTATCAGTGCGTGGTAATAGCACTATAGATTACATACTAGCCTCTCAAGCAAGTTTCAAACAGGTTGAGAGCTTTCAAGTGGACTGTCAGGTTTGGAGCGATCACATGCCACTTGTGCTTTTTCTGAAAAAGGCAGCTCTTAATTTTAGCTCTCTCAGGCCCCTTCCGCACACGCAAAATAATGTGTTTTCAAACCACTTTCACAACTGTTTGCAAGTGGATTTTGCTATTCCGCACAGCTTCAAAGAGCACTGAAAGCAGTTTGAAAGTGCATTATTCTGCATGTGCGGAATGAGCCATAGCTTACGCTTAACTAGAGCTCCAAGAATTATTTGGAATAGGGCCACTGAAAGGAAACTTGAAGGGTTTCTTTCTCCTCCCCTCCTAACTAAAGCCAGGCAAGACTTAATAGCAACAACATCACCAACCCAATTTTTAGAACAGTATGAGGCACTCTTGGAAACCATTACAGATGAAGTTGCAAGTTACTCAAGTCCCCATGAGCCTCCTTCCGACAAATTTCTGAACAAGGAGTTCAATAAGGAATGTAAAGAGGTGAAAAATCAGATCAGAAAAAATCTACAATACCTTTAAAAGCAGCAAAGCAGCAACCTTACCTCGAGAATATTTTTCTCTCAGGTCCCGGCTAATGCAACTGCTTCGTGAAAACAAACTAAAGACCATCGAATCCCTATGGAACGCTCTAATACAAGCTTCAAGGAGTAACAACACAAGAGTGTTCTGGTCACTAGTTGCTGGAGCCATGCGCACGTCAACCTTTTTAATGTCTAATATTAACCCCCAGAACTGGTTTACATATTTTCAAAGTCTATTTAAAGGAGACAATGAATCGGCCTTGCAGAACAACCTGACACCTCTCAGTCAGTTGGCTCCCTGGCCCGCACTCTCAGTCTCAGAAATCAGACTATTAATTGCTCAGCTGAAACTGTATAAATCACCTGGCTCGGATCTAATGCCCCCAGACTTTTACAAAGCATTTCCGGACTGGTGGGCCCCCCTTCTGGCTGCTCTGTTTACTTTGGTTGATAGGTCAGGTACTATCCCGGGGTCTTGGGTAAATGCAATAATAACACCAATATTCAAAAAGGGTGACCATATGTCACCAGCTAATTACAGACCCATCAGCCTTTTATCTGTCTCTGGTAAACTTTATGCCAAACATCTGTTAAATAGGCTTTGTACCTGGATCAATGATGGAAAAATTCTTTACCCCGAGCAAATAGGATTTTAAAAAGGTTGCTCTACACTTGATCATTGTCTGATCCTCAACCTCCTGTTATTAAAATTCAAAACAAGGGGGCGATCTGAGATCTTTGCTGCCTTTCTGGACCTGAAAAGTGCCTTTGATTCAGTTGTAAGAGACTTGCTGTGGCTCAAGTTAACAGAGATGGGGATCGACGTTAGATTATTACTACTTATTAAATCTCTCTATTCAAACACAACCTGCCAGATAAAATGTACAAACTCTGGAGACCTAACTCCTAAGATTCCCGTCGTGACAGGTGTTAAGCAAGGCTGTGTATTGGCCCCAGTCTTGTTTAACTTATTCATTAATGATTTGGTACAAGTGTTGTCAGATGTTAATGCACACAGCCCAGTTCTTTCAAACAAACCCATACCACTCCTACTTTATACTGATGATGTGATACTGATCTCTAGATCTCAAGTGGGCCTTAAAAGGCTCCTTAGAAAAACTACGGAGTACTGTACATCTAACTTCCTGTCCTTAAACCCAGAAAAATAAAAAATTGTCATCTTTTCTAATGTATTTAAGCCTTCTAGATGGCTTATTAATGGGGTTAAGGTCGAACACTCCAAGTCCTTTAAATATCTAGACCTAACCTTCCATCATAAAGCCACGTGGGCCAGACATAGAGATATTGCTGTAAAAGGAAGTTATCACACTGCTTCAGCAGTGGTAAAGTTTTTTCACACCAGGGGAAGGGGATATGTCCCAGCAGCTCTAAAGGTTTTCAACTCCAAGGTAGTTCAGCAACTTCTCTATGTAGTTCCCTTATGGATAACTGCATGGAACAAGTCCGTTGAAAGAATACAATCTGGTTTCCTCTATAAAATACTCGGATTACCACACTCTGTACCATATGCTGTACTATGCTTAGAAACTGGTCAGAACCTACTTGAAACAAGAGCATGGCTGAATACATTCAAGTATTGGATCAAATTATGTTTTAACTCTGATGTGCGCAGTTTGATATACACAGCGTGCCCAGACCTATTTGCCTCCGAATGGTATCAACTTCTCAAATCAAAAAATTACTCAATAGGTTTATTACTGGATGATCTCTGTATGCTGACACCCAGAGAGATTTTCCAAACCTTAAAAAGTAGACTTCTAGAACAGGAATATCATATCTCGTTGGGGCAAGCAAATAAATCATGCTCACCCCTCTCTGTCGGAATAATACCGGAACAGGGGCACATAGCCAAATATCTTGAATTATTAACTGAACCCCAACAGAGATGGATTATCACAAGGGCCAGATCCAACACCTTCCCATCGGCCATTACAAAGGGTCGTTACTTCTCCATCCCTCTCCAGGATCGGGTTTGTCCACACTGTAAAAACCAAGTGGAGACTCTTGCTCACATTATTCTTGACTGTCCGAGATATGTGGGCATCAGGAATTTCTCTCCCAGGCTGGCCCTAGACAAATCCAAAAGTGACTCTAACTGTTCTGTTGTGGAGCTTCTGTTAAACAACACAGATGTCATGCTCTTGGAAAAAGTAGCAAAAATTCTTTTACAAGTGACAGAACTTTCTAAGTAATGTATACTGCTATATACAGTCTTCCTGTCTGCATTTTGAATGTACTCTTGATTTTTATTTCAAAAATGTCTGGCAAAGCTCTAGAACCTATTTTTAAATGCCAAATAAAGGTGGTGGTGGTTGTTGATATCCCTCTGGCATTTTTATGTCCTCCAAATCTATGATACCTGCTTGGAGAGGGGTAGAAGTGAGGGGGGGGAGGGAGCCATTTCTTCACAGTGACCATGGGCATCATGTTAAAGAACTCCAGCTAAAACTAGTCAGATTTTTTAGGTTCATCAAGGTACTAAATTGGACAGTAATTATTACAATCATATTCAGTATGCAAACATCCAAAGACAGAGTTTACTGTTATTATCCTGTTTACAGTCAAGATTCATAAGCGAGTTATCAGATACGTGATCTACAAGGAGGACAGTTTATTATGTAGGGTGCAGATCCGGGTTCTCAGAAGGAAGGGTGGCTGCTGTGAAGGCTGTCTGGTCTAACAGGATGAGTTCCTCATAGTTGTTTCTGGGATGTTGGAGAAGCAACTTCCCGCACTAAAGTTCGAACTCGCAGATGTACGGGCTCTCGTCTTTGCAATTCTGATCGTTCCACGTAAGATAACCTGGAAGGAAAAAGAGAAACAGGCCCAGGTGAGCTGGGTTTGGTTCCTTGCTCCTACCCTTCTGATGGGTGACCTTGGGCTAGTCAATGTTCCCTCTCAGCCCCACCTAACTCACAAGGTTTCTGTTGTGGGGAGAGGAAAGGAAAGAAGTTTGTAAACCACCTTGAGTCTCCTTACAGGAGAGAAAGGGAGAGGGGGTATAGATTCAAACACTTCCTCTTCTTTTTCTGTACTGCCACTTATCCAGTGAGTGTAACTCCATCTCTGGGAGACCCACAGCTTTGAGATGTCTCACCTGATGACGAAAAGGCTCACCTGAGTCGCACAAAAGCTCTACGCAGTATTCATCGTTTTCAAAATTGCTAGGTTCACCAGTATTCCAAGCCCTGTAGTTGAATATAGATCTATCAGACCATCTCCAGCGTCGGTTCTGCATTGACAAGAAAGAAGTTTTGGTTAGGGGCAGAAGGACCAAACAACGAGGGGAACATTTAAATAGGAAATGGGCCGGCTGCCCTTCCAGAGATTTCTCCAAGGTAGCTCACCATGAAGTCTTAAAAGCATGAAAATAAACCAAGGTGTTAAAAGCGGCACGAAACAAGGGGGGAGTGGCCTCAAACTATAGTAATTAACCACCTCAGACCAGTGATGGCGAACCTTTTCGAGACCGAGTGCCCAAACTGCAACCCAAAACCCACTTATTTATCGCAAAGTGCCAATACGGCAATTTAACCTAAATACTGAGGTTTTAGTTTAGAAAAAACGGTGGGCTCCGAGGCGTGCGTTACTCGGGAGTAAGCTTGGTGGTAGTCGGTGGCTTTGCTTTGAAGCAACTGTGCAACGCTTCAAATGGGTGAATCATGACCCTAGGAGGGTTTTGAAGCAAGCCCCATTGCCAGCAATCGAGCTTACTCCCAGGTAAAGGATTGTGCTTTAGTTCTTCGCATGAAAATCAGTGGTGTTTAACAGCGCTTAACAGGGTAACCTACACTGCTTCCCCAAAACTAGATTTTAGGTTTAATGCTAATTATCGAGCCCAGCGGCCCAGGCCAGCCTAGATGTGTCGGGGGGGGGACAGTTTCCCCCCACATGATGAGCTCTGTTTGCACGTGCCCACAGAGAGGGCTCTGAGTGCCACCTCTGGCACCCATGCCATAGGTTCGCCACCACTGCCCCAGACCAAAGTCAAACAACTTCAGTTAACAGCCCAGATAAAAAGCTGGGCTGGCGTGCCCTGGTGCGGGGCTATCCGCTGCCTCTGAGTCCTGTCGCCACCGTGGCTCAAAACAGTGGCAGGTGAGAAAATAACACTTTTTAAAAAAAAATAAGGAAAGAAAATAAGGATGAATTTCATACAGGAAGTGACAAAGTGTAGCTCTAGGAATTAGCAGAAACTTTAGTTACGAATAGAGTTTCTGGTGATTCCCAGAAGAGTCTCTCTTGTCAGTTCTTTGTGCCTCTCATATAACCTCCGTTTGCCAGGAGATTCCTTCTCTCAGCGGCAGGCCACGAGACACGGGAGAAGGCGGTCTGCGCCTGGAGATCTCCCAGAACTGCCAAGTGATCTCCACGCTGCAGAGATCAGTTCCTCTGGAGAAAATGACTGACTTGGAAGGTGGAGTCAGTGGCATAAGAACTTGCGGAGATCCCTCACCTCTCCAAACACAGCCCCCCCCCCCCGGAAATTCTGGACAGCGTCAGCACCCCTGGTAGGAAGTGGGCAGTCTTGTCCAGTGAGATGAGGCTAGTTAACACTCCTGCCAACACAACGACAGCTTAGTGGTAAGTTTTATAGGATCGTAGAACCACAGAGTCGGAAGAGGCCCCAAGGGCCATCCAGTCCAACCCCCTGCCAGGCAGGAACACACAATCGAAGCACTCCTGACAGATGGCCATCCAGCCTCTCTTTAAAAACCTCCAAAGAAGGAAACTTCAGCACTCTCCGAGGTAGTGCATTCCACTGTTGAACAGCCCTGACCTTCAGGAAGTTCTTCGTGTGTTTCGGTGGAATCTCTTTTCCTGCAGCTTGTATCGATTACTTCCTGTCTGAGTCTCCGGATCAGCAGAAAACAAGCTTGCTCTCTCTCCAACATAACTTCAAATATCCCTTCAAATATTTAAACATAGTTCTCATGTCACTCCTACACCTTCTCTTCACTTGACTAAACACGCCCAGTCTCTCCTCATAGGGCCTGGACTCCAGACCTTTTACCATTTTGGTCGCCCTCCTCTGGACCCATTCCAGCTTGTCAATATCCTTCTTGAATTGTGGTGCCCAGAACTGGACCCAGAATTTCAGGTGAAGTCTGATCAATGCAGAATAGAGTGGTACTATTATGTCTCTTGATCTAGATACTATACACCTAGTGATGCAGCCCAGAATCACATTGGCCTTCTCGGCTGCCGTATCACACTGCAGACTCATGTTCAGTTTGCGGTCTACCTTGTAGTACTGGAACTGTTTTAATGCTTTAACCTTGGGTGTAAGTCGCCTGGAGCCCGGCTTAGGCTGCGAGGGGAAGGTATAAACATAAACAAACAAACATACACAGACATGGCATGAAGCCAATTTGACAGGACACCTCCCCCCCTTTGGAGGCGGTTGCTGGTTGGTTGCAGCAGAGCAGGTTAAAACTGATGGTGCCCCCTTTCCCTGGCCCTTTACACCTGGGCCATTTGTCATTCAACGGGACTCGCCATTCCTCCCTCCTGGGGAGAGGACTTTGAATATGGAGTTGCTGGATGCCATTCATATTTATGCTAGTATTTATTGCATTGTATTTATTAGATTTAGCTTTTATTGTTTTATCGCTGCTTTTAAAGGTTTTAGCCATCCTATGTTATATTATGTTTATTTGTTGTACACCGCCCGGAGCCCCTTGGGGATAGGGCGGTATAAAAGTCTAATAAATAGATAGATAGATAGATAGATAGATAGATAGATAGATAGATAGATAGATAGATAGATAGATAGATAGATAGATAGATAGATAGATAGATAGATAGATAGATAGATAGATAGATAGATAGATAGATAGATAGATAGATAGATAGATAGATAGATAGATAGATAGATAGATAGATAAACAAACTAATTTCTTTCTCATCCCTAATTCCACACCCTGCTTTGAAAAGGAAGGGAGGGTCAGCTTTGCCAGGAAACAGCTGGTGATTAATACTGCCCAATCTTTAAACAGCCTGCCCAACCTGAGGGACCACATCGCCTCGGACAGCTACCTTAGTCCAATCCAAAAGCAGACTTGCTTTAAATTGAGAATTATCTGAAGACAAGTCCTGCGGTCCTAGCATACAGTCGCCAACTTGGCTTGAGAAATTCCTGGAGGGGTGTGTGGGGGGGGGAGGCTAGGGAGGGTGGAATTTAGTCCGGAACTCCTTGGACGTGTGATGCCAGAGACATTTCCTCTAAGGGAGCCGGCTTTTGTCTTCAGAAGAGAAAGAGAGCACATCTGGAATCGACTGGCCTTGGTCTGATCCAGAAAAGCTATTCTTACATTCTTCTGAAAGCTCATCCTCGAATTGGCTGCCGTTTATCGCCATCAGGCCAGTTTCTTGACCAGTTAATTGACTGGACTGATTTTATTGTTCTGAAAACATTTCGGGAGAAGAGTTCCCAGGTCTCTCCCAGCTGCCCGTGAGAGATCTTGGAAACTGGTGATGATCTTGCTTCCGTGCCTGATGCCAGAGCGCCTGCATCGCACTTGTGGGGTGGGGGGATGCTCTAGCGCTCACCCTCAACCCCTGTCATTTTCACAGAGTTTCGGGGACAGTGATGGAGCATCCGCCCTCCGCCCTGTGATGCTAGCACCCTCCTATTCCATAATCTCTCTCCCCTCTCTTTTGGCCCTCCTTGTTCCTCCGGCCGACTAACTGAGTGTTGATGGGCGGTGGTGGTTTATTAAGCAAGCCTTTATTGGCATAGACAACAGTACAACAATAATAAAAAACGGATTAAAAAGCATATACAATACAGGAAATAAATGTTAGGTCGAAGGAAATCTACTGGCGTTTAGTAATTTCCAGGAGAAAGTCTGCCACTATCATACAGAGAGAAGGATCAGGATTGTCCAACAAGCAGTGTAATCTAATTAAATCGGGGAGATGGGGTAAATGTCAAGGAGTAAGATTCACAAACTTGGATCTGCTTTCCTTGAATCTGAGACAGTGTAGTAATTGGGGGGCCAGAGATTCAACTGAGCCATCGTTACACGGGCACAATCTTTTAGCCTTTTCTTGCTTATTAAATCTGCCATGTAACAAGGCAGAAGGCATAACATTAAACCTGGCGAGCATTATGGCTCTCCTTTGAGCAGGGTTTATTAAGCAATACAGGTAGTGTGCCAAGTGGCCCCATTCAAATGGGAGATAAAAAATACAGGGGGGGGGGAGCACATTTTCTTGTCTGTGGTGATTAGGGGATGGGCGGTGGTGATTTCCCGCTATTACCAAGAATCTGGGAACCCTATTTATGAGGAATACTCTTTCAAAATCAGTCGTATGAATTTAAGAAAACACAAACAAGCGGAGTGGACACTCACCCTCTGGGGGTCATGCAGTCCGATCCAGACATGCTGGCAGCCTTGCAGAAAGGCCTTGATGTGTCTGGCCAACACAGCTCCTTCGGCTTTGCTAGAAATAGAAGCGAGGTGCCCGTTGGTGCCTTGGCTCTGGCAGTCAATCTGGGGGAGGGAGAAGAAGGGTCAGGTGGGGGGGAGGCAGAGGTGGGATCCAGCAGGTTCTCACAGGTTCCCAAGAGTAGGTTACTAATTATTTGTGTGTGCTGAGAGGGGGTTACTAATTGGTGATTTTGCCACGTGATTTTTGCCTTAGTTACGCCCCTCCTCTCAGCAGTAGCCAGAGAACTTTGAAGCAGTCTAGCAGGAGGTGCACTGCTGCAAGGCAGGTGGCAAGCTCCGCAGCCTGGCATTCAAGCTTCTCTGTCCAAGGATCCGGGCGCTAGCAGTTGGCGGCCCTTGCCACAGCCCCGGCCCAGGAATGCCCCGGCCACTGAATGTCTGGCCACGCCTCCCTGGCCGTGTCTCCCCGCCTAGGCCTGGCATTACGCCTACGCCTACAGTTTGAATCCCACCACCAAGGGAACCTGTTACTAAAATTTTTGGATCCCACCACTGGGGGGAGGCATTTTATGGCCATCAGGTGCCAAGCTACTGTCAAATTACTTAATTTCCACTACCAATTTCTTTTGTGGAGGAAATGATAGAAATCTGACTGAAGAGCGGGCAGCATGCAAAACCAGCAGGAGGTCATTTTTAATCTTCCTGTACATACCATTGCAGAACTGAAAACCTGTTCTTCTTCCAAAATAAATAAAGCAGAATTCTCTTCAAGGCAATCTGGTAATATGAAGGTGCCTGTAGTTCAAATTCATCAAGGAATTAAATAATGCCTGTCTTTTCTGGTCTCAAACAGAAACTTGATTCCTTAACTGGCTGTAATCTCTAATAACCCGAGTAGAAACCCGTTTACTACATGTTTTGCTCTCTGGTCTCTGCTCTTTACAGGCTCCTTTACAGCAGCCACCATATAGCTGCCCCTTACATCTCAGCTCCAAAGGTGTCCAACCAGTGGTACAGCTCCAAAGTTGTTCAACATGTGAAAAATTTTGGGGACCCTTGGTTATAAACATTATTATCTGGAATTCATACACACTCAAATAAATACCAGTATCTGACTCTGGTCCTTCCGTGTTCTGATCATAACATCTCAAAAAATTGTATTATTGAACTAGGAAAGGTACAGAAAACGATCAAAAGATTGAAGCATTTTCTCGAGAAGAGGCTGGGGAGGGCAGAAAGGGGCGTGGCTCAGTGGTACAGTCTCTTCTTGGCATGCAGAAGATACCAGGTTCAATTCCCAGTGTGGCCAGTTAAAACTACCAGGCAGCAGGTTATGGGAAATCTCTTTCTCTGCCTTGGAGAGATGCTACCAAGTCTGAGCAGATGACACCGACCTTGATGAACCGACTGGGTCCAATTCAGGAAACTGGGCACAGCAACAACACACGTTCACGTATTCAAGGCAAAAGGCTAAAGGGTTTGGAGGTTTTCATTTGATAAAAGTAATGACGCAGGGAAGTATGGCAGAGGTTAATAAAATTAGGCGGAGAAAGTAGGCAGAGGGGACAGTCGAAGAATCGAATAATAACTCCAAAAAAGAAAACTCAATTGAACTGACCAGTACCCAATTCAGAATGCACCAAAATAATTATTTTGACACATATAACGTAGAACGAATTTATGGAATTTATTTTCGACACAAGTCAACGGTGGCCCCTCCCATGGGTGAATTAAAAAGGGCATTCGGAACAAAAAAAAACCCTGATAAGGTGGAGCTACCAAGCTTTGAGCTCTGATCATTATATAGAAACTCCATGTTTAGAGACAGTGGGTCTCTGATGAATGCTGGTTGCCAGGCAGGGTAGCTAACACAGGTTGCTGACTCGGTGGGATGGGCAGAGAGGGCCAAGAAGCCTCTTCTTCACCTCTGCTTAAGCTCGTCCCAGGTCCATTTTGTCTTGAAAAGTCCATAGCAGTGGCCTGCGTAGGACATCCATCCTCCAGGGCAAGACATTGCTTCCACACCTGCTCAAGGAAAAGGGCAAAAAAATAGGGGGTGGGGGGTTAGGGTTAGGGTATGTATGAAATGACTGTGACTCTGCAGAAAGGGATGGGATGTGAGGCAGTAGGGAGGAGAAGGGATCTTTACTTCCAGGACATTGGCAAAGAATCCCCATTTTCGGAGTACTCAGTGGTTTCTCCTCCAGAACCAGAACATCATTTCATTGGTTGTGTCTAGAGCAGGGCAGGGCTTCCCAACATGGTACCAATGGGCACCATCTCACCCACCAGTTCTTGTCTTGGAACCTACTGGGTGGTTTTTAGAAGGTGGGTGGGCCTGTTGCCCAGCAGGGCTTCTGATTGGCCTCTGAAGAGCCAATCGGCTATGAAGATTCAAATACTGTTGTTTGAGTGGAGAATGTGCGCCGACCACCCCATTCCAGAATTGCAAAGGTGCCCAAAGGCTAAGAGGTTCCAGGGATTCCTGGTTTGGAGGTCTGTCTTTGAAGCTGCTCCCCTTTATCGCCTGCATCCATCGGAAAGGAATCCTATATCAGATGTGTTTTTCTGGAACCCTCCTGTGAGTGAGAGTTCCTACAAACCTGCTTATGAGACTGTCCCTGAGAAGGAAGGAAGGATTCTGCCATAGAGCCAAAGTTCTGGTCTCTGGGAATGACTAGACAAAAGCCATATTGCTAACAAAACAGGCAAAAACGCTAAGTGAATTTGCTACAGGGTTGAATCTGGGGGGTTCTCGCAGAAACTTAACTCTGGGCATGGACCAGCCAATTCAGTGAAGCCACAGCCAGAAGGCCAAGGTGACTCCAGGAGAGGGGCCCATCTTCTTCTTCCAGTCCCAAGCTAAGAAAGCAAGAGCAGGGATGAAAAGGGAGGAGGCCTAGAGACTCAGGTGGCAGCTGGACCAATGGGACTCTGCCGCCAATCACGGTGCCCAACCCAAGGCAGGCAAACAGGGCCTTCTACCTTGGCACGGAAGACAGCATTGCAAACACGGCTCCTGTAATGATAACCTAACAGAAGAAGATATTTTATATCCTACTGGAGTCTCTGCCTTCCAAGCTCCTTTTTTTTCCCTTCCTCTCTCTCGGGTGGGGTCTGAGAGAGAGAGTTCGAGAGGACTGCACTGGGCTCCAAGGTCACCCAGCTGGTTTCACAGTGAGTAGAAGAAGAAGAAGAAGAAGAAGAAGAAGAAGAAGAAGAAGAAGAAGAAGAAGAAGAAGAAGAAGAAGAAGAAGAAGAAGAGGAGGAGGAGGAGGAGGAGGAGGAGGAGGAGGAGGAGGAGGAGGAGGAGGAGTTTGGATTTATACCCTGCCATTCCCTCCTGTAAAGAACCTCTCAGCACCAGCCTGACTAGTAGTAGAGAAAGAAATCCCAGTTTTCAGTTCTGGTCCAGTGCAGCACCAAGGAATTAGGATTACTAAAATGAAAAGTTAATTTGGGCGTACTGGGGGTGCCCTCCCCCCCATCCCACTGTGTCCGGATTCTCTATCTTGGATGCCTCATGGTGGCCACTAATCTAGAGGCTCACAGCAACCGGCAGTAGGAGTCCACTTGCTAGTGGGAAATCTCCAGTGCTGAACTCCAGCTAAAGGAAACACCGCCTCTTGAGCACCAAGCAGAAGAAGGAGCAACGGCTGGTCCTCACCTGGTTCTCTATCCTCCCGTTAACCTGTCGAAGTTGACAATTCGTCAGCTCAACCTGTGCAAATGACGACATTTGTTGGGGCTTTTTATAGGCTGTAGTATTTGTGGGTGGGCCAATTTCTTTGGAAAATTTATGCAGCAAACTCTGAGATCTGGCTCTATCTTTGGAGGAAGTATTTGTATATGGCTACACTGATAAAAATAGTTTATCTTGAGAAAACACATAGTGTTTCTAGAGAATTGTGTATCAGAGGTGGGTGTGTGTGTTGAAAGTGGGGGGGGAAGGGGGAGATTGAGTCATAAGTACCGGGCACCAAAGCATCAGATGCCACCAGTCACACAGCGGAAGACACTGGGAGCCATTGGAACCAGCCAGATCAAGGGAGGGGTGGGGCTGAACGGAGAGTGGGCAACAATGGGTTTCCGTGGCCTATAACACTCCCCCCCCTAGATTGATGGGGAGGCAGTTGGGCCAACAGTGGGGCCTCCCCATTGGACAGTCACTTAATAAGAACATAAGAACATAATCAGCCCCCTCTGGGAGTTTGGGAGCTCTGACCAGGGCTGTTCTGACAAGAAGGGGCCATTTCATTCTCTCTCATGATGGTGGCCCATGGGTTGAACCACAGATTTTGCTGGCACAGCTTT
Source organism: Sphaerodactylus townsendi (assembly GCF_021028975.2). Taxonomy (NCBI): domain Eukaryota; kingdom Metazoa; phylum Chordata; class Lepidosauria; order Squamata; family Sphaerodactylidae; genus Sphaerodactylus; species Sphaerodactylus townsendi. Next base: position 3,794,882 of record NC_059430.1, on the reverse strand, counting down.
GCAGTGGGGAAAAGGGGGCGATCCCACGTCCAGGCCAGGAGCAGGAATTTGCTCCTGAGAGACTCTGGCCCACTGCGGCCACTGCAGAGATGCGGCACTGCTGCACAGCTGCTGTACGGCAACATGGCTGGCCCTTGTCCTGCATTGTTGCCTCTCATGCCAGCATTAGGGCTACTCACACTGGTGTTTCGGACATGCCACACCCTGTGACTTTCCCTCTCCCCTTTCAGGATGGCATCCTAACCTCTTCACTATCAGCCTCTACATCCCAAGTCAAGAAGGAAGCTCCCTTTATACTTTGCAGGTTATTTGTGGGTCCGGTATACTTCATTGGACCTTTTAAGCAATATTGTCCCTTGTGACAGGCAGCAGTTCTCCAGGATCACAAGTTATATCTGATGAAGTGACCTCTGACGCTTGAAAGCTTAAACCCTGGACGTCCTGTTGGTCTGTAAAGTACAAGTGGAGAGCCATCGTGGTGTAGATTTAAGAGCAGTGGATTCTAATCTGGAGAACTGGGTTTGCTTCCCCTCTCCTCTTCTTGATCAGTGGCCTGTTATCTAGAAAACTGGGTTCAATTCCTTGCTTCTTGGCTTGACAGTGGACTCTTATCTAGAGAACCGGGTTTGCTTCCCCTCTCCTACACTTGGCAAGCAGAGTCTTATCTGGAGACCTGGGTTTGATTCCCCTCTCCTACACTTGGCAAGCAGAGTCTTATTGGGAGAACTGGGTTTGCTTCCACTCTCCTCTACTTGCCCAGTGGACTGTTCTCTGGAGAATTGAGTTTGCTTCTTTTCTTCTCCATTTGACCAGTGGACCCTTATCTAGAGAACCGGGTTTGATTCCCCTCTCCTCCACTTTACAAAAAGGCTCTTATCTGGAGAACCAAATTCAATTCTCCATTCCTCCACTCAAAGCCTCCTTGGGTCAGTCACAGTTCTCTCAGGACTCTCTCAGCCCCACCAAACTCGCAGGGTGACTTTTGTGGGGAAGGGGTTTGTAAGTTTCTTTGAGACTCCTGACAGTTGAGAAAAGCCGGGTATAAATCAAACCACTCCTCCTCTTCTTGAAAGTAGCTGTTCTACAGAAGACCAACATGGCGGCCCTCTGAAAAAGGGTCTCAAGGTTTTCCTGTGAGATATTGATTGATTGGAGAAACCCCCTATAATGGATCTGGGAACACTTGCCCGCTCAGCTCATTTCCCATTGGCCAGTGGTAATCAGTTGGCCAATTAAGTGACAGGCTGACAATAGGCAACCTTTTGATGTTGACTCACCTGAAAGAGCTTTTATCTATTTAAAATATTGATATGCTACGCTTCTGATGCCTTTTCCTGGAAGCTTTGCCGCCTCCCAGATGTTTTGAGATGGAGATGGGGGCGGGGTTAGAAGCCCAGATGGTTTCCCTTCTTCCCACCGCAAGCTGTGAAGTTGAGCTGCAGAGACATGGAGAGAAAGGACCCCTTTTCCTGGCCCTTTTGCTGTGGGAAGCACAGGAGCACGGCCTCTTTCTCGGCTAATCTTGGGGGAGAGGTGGGGATCTCTTTCTCCTCTCTCTGTTTCAGCTTCACAGTACAGGTGTCTTCCTGCAGATCACAGCATGACTCCCAACCATGGAGTTGGCTTCTAAACAAAAGGTCGCTCCAAATTGTTCAGCAGGTGTTAAGCTACATGATGCAGTCTGCTTGCGAGGATCCAGCAAGGTAGCCTGGACTCCCGAACAGGTTCTCTGAGGAATTCCTGGCATCCCTACTACAGCTTGAACCTGAGGGTTTGGACATGCTGGACGTAAGCCCTGCCAGAGAGAGACAGCCCTGCCTCAATGTGGGATTCATCTCCACTGCATTCAGGGTCCCAACATGAGGGTTTGGTGTAGCACAGACTAAGTAGAAGTACTCCAAAGAGCTCAGTCCTCAGCTGGGCTCAGCTCTCCCTGGAGCTGAGTTAGAAGCCCTAACTGCTGAGTTAGAAGTCCTAACATGGAGCAGCAGTGGCGTAGTGCTAAGAGGCTAAGAGCAGGTGCACTCTGATCTGGAGGAACCGGGTTTGATTCCCCGCTCCGCCACTTTAGCTGTGGAGGCTTATCTGGGGAACTAGATTAGCCTGTGCACTCCCACACACGCCAGCTGGGTGACCTTGGGCTAGTCACAGTTCTTTGGAGCTCTCTCAGCCCCACCTACCTCACAGGGTGTTTGTTGTGAAGGGGAAGGGCAAGGAGATTGTCAGCCCCTTTGAGTCTCCTGCAGGAGAGAAAGGGGGAATATAAATCCAAAGAAGAAGAAGAAGAAGAAGAAGAAGCAGAAGCAGAAGCAGAAGCAGAAGCAGAAGCAGAAGAAGAAGAAGCAGAAGAAGAAGAAGCAGCAAAGAAAAAGAAAAAGAAAAAGAAAAAGAAAAAGAGGAGGAGGAGGAGGAGGAGGAGGAGGAGTTTGGATTTATATCCCCCCTTTCTCTCCTGCAGGAGACTCAAAGGGGCTGACAATCTCCTTGCCTTTCCCCCCTCACAACAAACACCCTGTAAGGTAGGTGGGGCCGAGAGAGCTCCGAGAAGCTGGGACTCGCCCAAGGTCACCCAGCTGGCGTGTGTGGGAGTGCACAGGCTAATCTGAATTCCCCAGATAAGCCTCCACAGCTCAGGCGGCACAGCGGGGAGTCAAACCCGGTTCCTCCAGATCAGATACACGAGCTCTTAACCTCCTACACCACTGCTGCTCTTAAGCCCTTAACAACTTGTTTAAGGTAACTGCAGTGTTGTTGGGAACGAGTGGGAAAGGAGTTGTTTATTTTCGCTATATTGTAAATGTTAGAATTTATTGTTTCAGGGGGTTTTGTGTATGTAATTGGTGAGAGTTCTTTTGGGGACCTTCATCATCTTGGATCCAGTTCACCAAGCCTCTGGAGTCTTCATGAGCCAATCACCAGCAGGAAGAAATGGACTTGGCATGATCAGACTGTAATTAGAAGGTTCTAGGAATGAAACTTAAACAGGAAATTGGAGTTATGTTAAACGTTAATGTTTGATAAGTGTCACATGTTAAAGAAAGTAAACCATTTTGTTTAAAATTTAGTTGTTGCAAACTCCTTCCAAGTTCTGCCCCTCAGAACCCACAAGTTGAGGTTACACTAGTGTGACCAGACGTCCCGCTTTTGGCGGGACAGTCCGACTTTTAACCAATTTGTCCCGCGTCCTGCGGGGGTTTTTTAAATGTCCCAATTTTTGGAAGGCCTGCTGCACTGCCTTCTGGGGCGCTCCCCTTTCCCCACCCTGTAACAATTGCGCTGAAGTGAAAGTATCCCTCCATCACCCAGATGCCATCTATGTCAATATAAATCATTACAAAACCATAAAGTTAGGAATGCCCCTTAATCCCCAGGCGCAATTCCTGACAGACAGACAGACAGGTACAGACAGACTGCACAGACACCCACTCTGAGCTCTTGTATAGAGAAGAGTTTGCTGTTCTTGTATTAAGTGTAACTTCATTAATTATCCAGTAAAGTCCTGCAAAACAACTCACCTGCAACTCTGCCATATTATTTACCCCAATCATTCATTGCAATACAACAATTTGCCGATTATTTGATATTGGTTTTAGAAAATCTGTTATAGGGGGTGGAATTTTTAATGGATAAACGTATTACCAAGGAAACTATTTTTGTTTCAAACGGTACTGCTGTTATCTACTCACATTTATTTTAAAGCAGAGGAATCTTTTCAAACCTTTTTTGGCAAGAAAAAAAACTCTGGCTCATTCCGCACGTGCAGAATAATGCGCTTTCAAACTGCTTTCAGTGCTCTTTGAAGCTGTGCGGAATAGCAAAATCCACTTGAAGAAGAGAAGAAGAAGAGTTTGGATTTATATCCCCCCTTTCTCTCCTGCAGGGGCTGACAATCACCTTTCCCTTCCCCCCTCACAACAAACACCCTGTGAGGTGGGTGGGGCTGAGAGAGCTCCGAGAAGCTGTGACTAGCCCAAGGTCCCCCAGCTGGCGTGTGTGGGAGTGCACAGGCTAATCTGAATTACCCAGAAGCCTCCACAGCTCAGGCGGCAGAGCTGGGAATCAAACCCGGTTCCTCCAGATGATATACACGAGCTCTTAACCTCCTACGCCACTGCTGCCACTTGCAAACAGTAGTGAAAGTAGTTTGAAAACGCATTATTTTGCATGTGCGGAAGGGGCCTCTGAGTTAAATGCAAAATCTTAAAAGATGCAAAGGTGATAGGAGATTTCCAATTATATTTCACCTCATGCTGTGTAGTGCGGATGAAAGAATGAAGTATGCAAAGAAAGAGTGGGCTGCCGGGGCTGGAGAGACATGATTTGGGATTCGGATGGCATGCCTATTTATGGTATGATAAAGTCAAGGTAAATAAGGGTTTTAATCATTGGCTGTTGTAGGTTTTCTGTGGTTGTGGTTGCCGTTCCCTGGACTGTTTCATAACAAGACTTTGTATTCAGTTGGTTTCTTGATTATGAAACAGCATCAGGAATAAGCATTCAGACTTCTCCTGCCGGAACTAAGCATAACCAGCAATGGGGCCACTTATTATACCCCACGTCATACCACTCCTTCCCTACCTACCAGTTCCCAAAGGGGGAATGGCATCCCTCCAATCCCGTGGTCCAGAGATGAAGAAGCCCTCCCCCCGGGGGTCAAAACACACTACTGACAGAACTACAAGCGCAGGTATCTAATGAGCTGATAAGGCATGGCCTGAGAAGCAGAGCGGAAAAACATAAGCATAGCAGGGTGTGGGAATGACAAGAGAAGGGTTTCCATATCCAGGCAGGAGACCGGAGACGTAGTAGGATCAAACGAGCTGATCTGGACAGTGGTCTAGTAGTTTTCGCTCCTAACATTTCACCCACATCTATCTGCAACGCGGGGTCCTTATGCTTGCGAGGCTAAAGAGGTGGGATTTTCCATATTTGGGGGGGGGGGGAAGCTGCATGAAGTTCACCTCAGAAGAGAAGAAGAAGAAGAAGAGTTTGGATTTATATCCCCCCTTTCTCTCCTGCAGGAGACTCAAAGGGGCTTACAATCTCCTTGCCCTTCCCCCCTCACAACAAATACCCTGTGAGGTAGGTGGGGCTGAGAGAGCTCAGAAGAACTGTGACTAGCCCAAGGTCACCCAGCTGGCGTGTGTGGGAGTGTACAGGCTAATCTGAATTTGAGAGTTTGGAGAGGAGGCGGCTGAGGGGGGATATGATTGAAGTCTACAAAATTATGCATGGGGTAGAAAATGTTGACAGAGAGACATTTTTCTCTCTTTCTCACAATACTAGAACCAGGGGACATTCATTGAAAATGCTGGGGGGAAGAATTAGGACTAATAAAAGGAAACACTTCTTCACGCAACGTGTGATTGGTGTTTGGAATATGCTGCCACAGGAGGTGGTGATGGCCACTAACCTGGATAGCTTTAAAAGGGGCTTGGACAGATTTATGGAGGAGAAGTTGATTTATGGCTACCAATCTTGATCCTCCTTGATCTGAGATTGCAAATGCCTTAGCAGACCAGGTGATCGGGAGCAACAGCCGCAGAAGGCCATTGCTTTCACCTCCTGCATGTGAGCTCCCAAAGGCACCTGGTGGGCCACTGCGAGTAGCAGAGAGCTGGACTAGATGGACTTTGGTCTGATCCAGCTGGCTTGTTCTTATGTTCTTCTTATGTTCTTATGAATTCCCCAGATAAGCCTCCACAGCTCAGGCGGCAGAAGGACTCCAAATTTGCTATAAACCTAAATGTCAATATTCTAGATATGAGAATGTCTTATACTGATTGCTGGAAGGGAGGATTGTGTTCATATTAGTTTGGCTATCAGCCTATACTTGGGTTTTTGTAGTTGTTGTTGTGAATGATTGCAATGGGTGTTGAAGGGCCTGAAGGCAGCTGCAAGTCGGTCACCTCAGAAGGTCTTCAACCTTGTTACAAAACTACATATTGATATTCTAGGGCTACACGGGAACTCCTGAACAGAAAGAACAGACAACTCTCCAAGTCAGAGCAGAGACGCAATCTCATTCATCTTTAACGATGGGCAGGACAGAACTCTGAAAAGTGTGACCCCTGCTGGCCTAAACTATTATATGTGTCAATTATTATTTCACATATTTGATTATTGTATGACTGGTCTGAACTGTTATACAAGTTAACCATTGTTTTACATATTTGATTGTTGTTCTATGTTATTTCCTACAAAAAAGTTGTGATTTTTTTACAGTGTTTCCACAAATATTAAGTCATAGAATGATAGAGTTGGAAGAGACCCCAAGAAGGGCCATCAAGTCCAAGCCCCTGCCATGCAGGAACACACCATCAAAGCACTCCGGACAGATGGCCATCCAGCCTCTAAAAACCTCCAAAGAAGGAGACTCCACCACTCGCTGAGGTAGTGCATTCCACTGTCGAACAGCCCTGACAGTCAGGAGGTTTTTCCTGATGTTTAGGTGGAATCTCTTTCCCTTCACCTTGAATCCATTACTCTGTGTCCTAGTCTCTGGAGCAGCAGAAAACAAGCTGGCTCCCTCACCAACATGACATCCCTTCAGATATCTAAACACGGCTATCATGTCACCCCTTAACCTCCTCTTCACCAAACTAAACATCCCCAGTTCCCTAAGCCTCTCCTCGTAGGGCGTGGATTCCAGACCTTTTATCATTTTGGTTGCCCTCCTCTGGACCTGTTCCAGCTTGTCAATATCCTTTTTGAATTGTGTTGTCTTACAGCAATAGAGGCAGCATGTTGTTTCGTGGACTGAGAGAAGCGCGGGCAACTCTGCCGTAGTGCTTCCCTTCCAGCCTTTTTATTGACAGTTACAGGTGGAAAATCAAACACGGCATAGGTGGGGGGGAAGCACAACACAATGGACGGGGCAAAGAGCATGGGTTAGAGCAGAGGATTTGGTATCTTGCACGTACACATTGGAGCCAGGAGGTCTTGCAACCTCAGCAGTTTCTCCGAAACTACACTTTGGAAGGAGAGGTCAGTCGAGGGAGTGTGAGAGACCCTTTTCCGGCGGTGTGCCACCGTACTCGAGCGTTTCCCAGGCACACAGGCCCTCCAACATCTCCTCTTTTTCTTTAATTTTTAATGGGGTGCGCTGTTTGCCTTGGGTTCTCCTAACTTGCGGAGGTGGCCTCAGCGCTTTGGATCTGGTCCAATTGTTTGTACAAAACAAATGCATTTTTCTTATGTAGGGGAAAAGCAGGGCGTTTCTGCCAACAGTTACTTAACAATCCTAACACACATTGAAATAAACAGCTACCTAAGAAAACACATGCAAGCAAACTAATCAATGTTTGAATTATAGTACCACTAGGTGAGAATTGTCAGAAAGATTGAAACAGCTTTGTGTTGTAAGTTGCCAGGCCTGGGAGGCCTACGAGGGAAAGGGCAAGGGAAACATTGGTTTGGATAAAAGCTTAATATCACTTCGACATGATGAATCAAGAGGGATGACAGTGCAATGGGCGTGGCTGTGACCAGAGTGAGCAGGGTGTGGCAATTGAGGCAAAATTACAGTTAAACGACTAAGACAACACACAGTCCCCGCAGTCAAGTTTGCGGGGATATAAATGAAAGTTCTTTGACCACAAGTCCAAAACCAACCAGGGGGGAGCAATATGTGTGCATTAACATAAGAAATGTCCTCTATATGGGAGCAGTTCCATTGGGCTGGTTCCGTGAGTGGGCCAGGGCCAGGAGCATAAATGTGGGCACAAGTAAGTTCTTATGATTAACAACATTCGTATAAAGGAAAGAAAAGGCACCCTTGGGAAGGGCTTTCACGATAGGGCCTCAATCGGGGCTCATGGAATGCTTGATGGTGGAAGCATCCATGAATTGTCCCAGTCCAGAGTCATTTAGAAAGTGTCCGGGGGCTTTGCAAACAGGGAGCAAGCAGGAGCTCAGCAATCTTCCTGCCCCCAGATGTTGACTCAGGCAGAAAGTAGAAACGTTAGCAACTGAAGCTAGTCTCTCCCAAAAGTTCTGGTCTTGTGGCATGTGTGGCAAGGGAGAGCAAATCGCCACAGGCATCAGGAAACAGAGAAAGCACAAAATTGTGACTGTAGAATTTGCATTTATAACCGCAAATATTGCAATGCAGAGGTTTTCTGGGGTGACTGGTTGCCCTTGTTGGTGAAGCAACCTCTGGGGCTGTTGGTCTTGCTTCAGGGTCACCTTTTCCATCTCGGGAATTGGGTTGGCCTCTCCTTGATGCCAGGCCATGGGCGGGACGAACGTGCCAAGCCGGGAGCCACAAAAGACCTGTGGGAAGAACAACAGAGGCACGGCCCTTCCCCCAAGTTATTAGGGGGGCTGGCCCTTGCCAAGTTAAATCTGGTAGTTGATTATAGTAAACCTGAGCTTGCTGGCCGGTGGGCAGAGTGAGTAGATTTAAATTCTGTGAAAAGGACTTTTGCTACCGTGAATGATTCCTTGAATGATTAATGATGGGGGGGGGGGCATCTCCCCGCATCTCCCCTTTCTTTGTTTGTTTATTTGGCTAATGTAATCAAGAGAAAAAAGGGATTAAATGAATTAGACTAAACATAACCACACGATTCAAGCATTTTGATGGGAGGAAAGCAAAATGAAAAATAAAAGGCATTTCACTAACTGAAAATAAGACAAAAACAAATCAAAAACTAATGACAAAATATTTTCAAAACATTGGCATTTTTCTTTAAAGGGTTAAGAAAAAGGAAAGCTTTAAAACTAAGCAAGTAAATGCACAAATTTATACTATAAAGGCAATGAAAATCTCTCCATGAGGGAGGGCACGTTTTCATGGAACAAGGACATAACATGGAGCATATACAGTATAGATCACGTGTGGCATGGTTGCCAGTTAACTGGAGTGGTCTGTATTGTTAAATTTTCCGTTCCTATCACCACTAATCTTTCTTTTCAAGCAAAGTCTTTCAAAGATTCTCATTTCTATGCGTTTTGGATCATGGGTGGCCATCACATAGTCCAAACACACAAAATGTTTTATTCTAACATTCCAAATCAGTACTTTTGTGGAGTTAACAATATGAGCTGCAGTTTCATATGGCTAAGTACACTTTCAGTACAGAATCCACTTTAGTTAATTAATCATTGTCTCAAGTAGACAGACCATGTGGGATGAGTGTAAGAGAGAAGATTTTAAACAACAACAATTGAATGCAAAATATCACAATAACTTTTCCACCTTTTGAGCTGTTTGTTAAGTGGCAGATATATAATACATACAGCATAGACCATGTTTTATTTGACACACCTAAATTAAAGGAAAGAAATTGAGTTAGATTCTCTCCCCCCTCCCCTTTCTGTTCCTGAAAGGGTGGGGCCATCAAACTGGATCATTTGTTTTTTATAAAACACCTAAATAGAGGAAATAAAACATCTGAGTTAAATCCCCCCTCTTATTTCCAAGAGGTGGGCTACCAAGCTGGATCATTTTTGTTTGATACATGCACCTAAATAAAAGGAAAAAGGTTTGAATTAGTTTCTCCACCCCCCCTTTCTGTTTTCCAAGGAGGCAGTGGCTGGCCAAGTGAGTGGCTCTTCTTTGCTTGCTACAGATGGAAAAGGGTTAATCATTCTTAGACTTTTATCTATATAGGATTAGGGGGTGAGCGTTGCAATGTTGACTTTTTCAGAAGTTTCTCTACAACAGTTTCTCTAAGACAGAGAGTTTGTGTGAGATTTCTTAAGAATGGCTGCATTTAAAACTGGAAGCTCTACGGTTGAGCTGAAATCTGAGATTCCAGATTTTAAAAGGTACAAACATATTTCCTAGTTCTCTTGATATTCTTTAGCTGCAATAAAAATTATTAAGATGTTTTTTCTTGCCAAAAATTCTAGAATTTTGTCAGACAGTCTTTGTTCTTTGGGAGCTAAATGTACAGTTACATTGTCTAAAAACACTGAATTTAAGTTCCTTTTTCTGGTGTCTTGGAACAGCTATCCAATTTTGTTCTGCCAATGAAACTTGCTTTGCAGGGGCATTTGCTAATTGTTTTCTATCTGGAGCCCTGAATTTAGAACTTTGCACATTCTCAGAGGCTACGATTTCCTTTGGTCTTTGCTTTGGGGAAACTGAAGCATCGATCATCCTCTCATCTCCTTGAGAAGGAGGAGGACTTGGGAGTGGCTCAGCTTTACTTTTCTGCTTAAGTCTGGGATTTCCGAGTTGTCTTTGAGACAGGCTTGTAATTTTTCTCTAAATTCCTGATTGCTTTTTTGTTGAACTATAACTGAATTTTGTTTCTTGATGGGGTTTTAAAATTCCTTAATTTTGTTTTGCCTACTTTTAGTGGGATGTTTTAGAGAAGGAAAGTTTGAATTTAGGGTTGCTGGTTTTTTCTTTTTAGCCTATGGGTTCCATTCGTCTTTATCGCAGGTCTCTGCCAGATCACAGGCACCAATTTACTGTTGGTCTCTGGCTTGTGAACTCCAGGCAATCCTAGCCAAATTTACCTAGATCTTGGGAATGGGTGAGAAGGAGCACAGAATGGGGCTTTTTCTGGACTTTGTTATCTAGGAGAGAAGTCACCAAAATTTCTGTGGGCTGCTTGTCGCATCGGGACATTTCTATGCTTAAGTCTCTCAGCTCAGCCCAAATCATGGACCTTATGGCAGTGTTGGAGCAAGGGCTGTGATCTAACATTTGCTGGAGAGCTGCGAAATTACTCTGTGGCCAAGAGAAATGCTCAATACTGTCTTGGCTTTGCTGAGGGTGGCTGGATCCTGTACCTTGCTTAAAATCCAGTCCGTTTTTTCCTATGTTTCTGCTATCCTGATGTTGCTTCTCAGTGAAGTGTGCCAGGCACAGGGCAAGGAGATCTGCATTTTCTGCACTGAGAGTTTCCTTATCTTGCAGTTCAGCTTTAGGGCATTCTGATGTTTGTAAGGATAGCTCTCCCTCGCTAGGCTCTGCTAGAGCTGGGAGGGGCTGGTCGGATGGAAGAGAAAGAACAGGGGCGCAAGGAGGGTGGATAATGGGCATAGGGCAGATGGGGGGTGACAGCAAGGGCAATTTGTCAGGGGAAGAGGAAACGATGTCCGCCGCTGCTTTAGAGCAATCGTGGACTTGCTGTTCGATTGCGTGCCTGCACTGAAACCATGAGTGCAGGACATGAATCGGAGTGCAGGGTTCTGAGTGAAGTACCAGGCCAATCCTCTGCCAGTTCTCTGGATTGGGCGTCCCCAAATCCAGGTAACAGGGGCATTGCCTGTTTACTTCCTCAACCAACTCCCGCAAATCTCTAGTTGCTACAGGACATTTCGCCTTACGTGTCAGGAATTGTAATTCCTCGACGTGCCTAGCTTCTCCTGAGCTCAGGCATGATCCCATACTCACGTTGATAAGGGGTCCAAGAAGGACGGGGTGCACCAGGGGTCTGTTCCAGACGACGATGAGTTGGGGTGGCGAGTTCCGAGGGCCCCACGTTGGGCGCCACTTGTTGTCTTACAGCAACGGAGGCAGCATGTTGTTTCGTGGACTGAGAGAAGCGCGGGCAACTCTGCCGTAGTGCTTCCCTTCCAGCCTTTTTATTGACAGTTACAGGTGGAAAATCAAACACGGCATAGGTGGGGGGAAGCACAAGACAATGGACGGGGCAAAGAGCATGGGTTAGAGCAGAGGATTTGGTATCTTGCACGTACACATTGGAGCCAGGAGGTCTTGCAACCTCAGCAGTTTCTCCGAAACTACACTTTGGAAGGAGAGGTCAGTCGAGGGAGTGTGAGAGACCCTTTTCCGGCGGTGTGCCACCGTACTCGAGCGTTTCCCAGGCACTCAGGCCCTCCAACAGAATTGCGGTGCCCAGAACTAGACACAGTGTTCCAGGTGAGGTCAAACCAATGCAGGGTCAGCAGGTGCCACGGTGCCCATGGGCACCACAATAAAGAACCCTAGACTAGAACTAGCCAGAATTTTTGTGTTCGTCTTGGCACTACATTGGACAGTAATTATTACAACCATATTCAGTATGCAAATAGCCAAAGACAGAATTTATTGTTGTTATCCAGTTCCACAGTCAAGATTCATAAGCAAGTTAACATATAGGTGATCTACAAAGAGGACAATTCATAACGTAGGGTGCAGATCTGGGTTTTTGGAAGGAAGGGTGGCAGCTGGGAAGGCTCTCTAGTATAACAGGATGAGTTCCTCATAGTTGTTTCTGGAATCTTGCAGAAGGAACCGCCGGCACTAAGGCACAAACTCGCAGACGTATGAGCGCTCACTTCTGCAAATCCCATCGTTCCACTTAAGATAACCTGGGAGAAAAAAAGAAAGAAACAGGCTGTGGAACCTTTCTTTTGCCTGATATTATCAGATCTCAGGAGCTAAGAAGGGTGGGTCCCGGTCAGTATTTGGATGGGAGACCACTAAAGAAGTCCTGGGTCTGTGGTGGCGAACCTTTGGCACTCCAGATGTTATGGACTACAATTCCCATCAGCCCTTCCAGCATGGCCAATTGGAGTGCCGGGGAGGCAGGCAATAGAAAAACCACCTCTGAATATCTCCTGCCTTGAAAACCCGACAGGGTTGCCATAAGTTAGCTGTGACTTGGTGGTGATATGAACATATAGTTTATAATGTTTTAAGCCATATATTTAATCATATAAAGTATATTAGAGGTAATTTATAAAAGATCAGTAAGATGCTGTTAGTTAAGCAAAGAACTGTAATTTTATTAGTAGAGAGGCTTTGCTTGGAAGAAGGGGGGGGGGAGAGATTTCTGCACTTTTCAGTAAAGTCTGATACACATGCTGTGGAATTTGGGTACGGCCTCTCACCAGAAAGATAAAGCATACTGAAAAACACAGATAAGGGCGAAGTACTATAGCAACCGAGATCTCTGAACGGGGCGAGATGACATAGAGAATACACGCCCAATTGTAGAAAGCAAGGTGAGCTTTGGAGAGGAGTGGAGATTCAAATGGCAATGTGTACGTATTCCAAATCTAGCCAATGGTTAGAAGACAAGGAGGGATGTTTGTAAGAGGGTATAAATTATGTTACACAAGCAACAGCCCCTTGAACCTCCTCCCTGTTGCTATCAGAGGAGAGTTCCCTCTTCTGCGCAGAATTGAATGAAAACAATAAATCTCTGAACACTGAAGAAGTTTGTGGATGGTTATTTTTATAACCGGTCAGAGCCTTTGCTCTGTGGACAGGGCCTTGCCCTGTGCCTATCAATGGCGAAAGAAATGCCTGGCAGCTGTGAAAAAGGCAAACTCTATGCTGGGGATCATTAGGAAAGGAGTTGAGAATAAAACTGCAAGGATTGTCATGCCCTTATATAAAGCCGTGGTGCGACCGCACTTGGAGTACTGTGTCCAGTTCTGGTCGCCACATCTCAAAAAGGATATCGAAGAGATAGAAAAAGTGCCGAGAAGGGCAACGAGGATGATTGAGGGACTGGAGCACCTTCCTTATGAGGAGAGGCTGCAGCGTTTGGGACTCTTTAGTTTGGAGAGGAGACGGCTGAGGGGGGATATGATTGAAGTCTATAAAATTATGCATGGGGTAGAAAATGTGGACAGAGAGACATTTTTCTCTCTTTCTCACAATACTAGAACCAGGGGGCATCCATTGAAAATGCTGGGGGGAAGAATTAGGACTAATAAAAGGAAACACTTCTTCATGCAACGTGTGATTGGTGTTTGGAATATGCTGCCACAGGAGGTGGTGATGGCCACTCACCTGGATAGCTTTAAAAAGGGCTTGGACAGATTTATGGAGGAGAAGTCAATCTATGGCTACCAATCTTGATCCTCCTTGATCTCAGATTGCAAATGCCTTAGCAGACCAGGTGCTCAGGAGCAGCAGCAGCCGCAGAAGGCCATTGCTTTCACCTCCTGCAGGTGAGCTCCCAAAGGCACCTGGTGGGCCATTGCGAGTAGCAGAATGCTGGACTAGATGGACTCCGGTCTGATCCAGCTGGCTTGTTCTTATGTTCTTATGTTCTTAAGATGTTTTTTTTGGGGGGGGGAGGATTTGCAGTGTCAAAGGCCAACTCATCCTGCAGTTGCAGAGACTAAATGTGTGCGTCTCCCCTCACAACCACAGCAAATTCTACACAGCTTGCCTTTTGGAGAGGCTAGAAGCAGAGCTGCTTAGGGGAGTAACTGGTGTCCGGGCTCGGCCGCAGCGCCCGGACTTGCCCCACTGAGTCCCGTGCCGGCTGGCCCTGCGGGAGAGGGGAAGGCTGCAGAGGGGCTTCGTGCAGGGAGGGTGAAGGCCTCAGAGGCCTTGTTCAAAGGGGAAGGGAGGGAAAAGAGGAGGTTGAGGCCCAGCAAGGCCACAGCTGAGGCAGCTGCAGAAGATGGGCTGGAGAAGCAGCCGGGACGAGGGAGAGGAATGAGAGGGCGGAAGGGATATAAGGAGATGGGAAAGGGAGAGTCAAGAGCTGCCACAGCAGCAGGGAATGTGGGTGGTGGTGTGAACAGACCAGGGAAAGGGAGAGCTCACTGGTGGGAAGGAGGGAAGAGGACCCAGGAGCCCAGACCCCCTACCAGGACCTAGAGCAGTGGTGGTGAACCTTTGGCACTCCAGATGTTATGGACTACAATTCCCATCAGCCCCTGCCAGGATGGCCAATTGGCCATGCTGGC